>NW_014577116.1:779757-786617 GCF_000485595.1 Priapulus caudatus | reverse complement strand
CGCATATATCGTCTGCAAATGCATATATGTTTGTGCATGCATGTGTGTGTGTGTGTGTGTGTGTGTGTGTGTGTGTGTGTGTGTGTGTGTGTGTGTGTGTGTGTGTGTGTGTGTGTGCTTGCATGCATGCATGTCTGTGCATGTGCCTGTGTGTGTGTGTGTGTGTGTGTGCATTTTTAGGTGTCGGTGCAACTAACAATGCAGCAGATTCAGGCAGTGATGGGGATTCGGATGATGATGTTCCCTTGCAGCGCTTCGCAAAGGACCGGCTGACGCCAAGTGCAGATTACAAATGGCGAAACCATGCATTTGTACCACCAGATGTCATTGGGTTACTTTGTGACACAAACTTACCAGACCTTCCAACTGCTGCCAACGGGGAGGTGACACCATATACTCTCCTCAAACTGTTCATCACGGATGAAATGTTGCAAATGGTTGCTGACGAAACAAATCGGTACAGTGTTGAAAAAGATGGACGGTCAGTGAATAGAACTCCTCAAAAACTTGAATTAATTGGGATGCTGTTTATTATGGGACTTGTCCAGATGCCTAATCTTAGGTCCTACTAAGAAAGGGATGTGGTTTGAGCCTGTGGCTAGTGTTATGGGGCGAAATAGAATTCTGAAGTTGCTGACAATGATACATTTCATTGACAATAATACTGCCTCCGATGACCAGAAGAAAGACAAGCTGTGGAAACTTCGACCTTGGTTCGATGCACTGTGCAGGAACTTCTTGCAGATTCCACCAAAGGAATACCAGTCGATTGATGAAATCATAATTCCATTCAAAGGGAGATCTGGTCTGAGAGTTTATATGCCAAACAAACCCCATAAGTGGGGGTTCAAACTTTGGGGCCGTTCTGATTCCGATGGATTCATCTACGATTTTGACCCGTATCAACCCACACGAGCTGACGAACAGATCTCTGAGCTGGGACGTTCTGCTGGTGATGGAAAAAATTACAGAATCACTACCAGACGGGAAGTACTTCAAAGCCTTCGCCGATAACTACTTTTCGTCGGTGGCACTTGCTGAAAAACTCAAAAAGACAGATACTGTATATTGGGACTGTGAGAATGAACCGTGTGCAAGGGAGCGACCTCACCAATGACAAGGTCTTGGAAAATACAGACCGTGGGCATTTTGTGTCTCAGGCTGAACAGAAGACAAATGTAGTCTGTGTCAGGTGGCATGACAACAAGGTTGTTTCTCTTATCTCCTCCTATGTTGGCCCTGAACCGCTCACAAAGACCAGATAATGGGATAAGAAACAAAAAGAATTTGTTGAAATAAGGAGGCCTAAGATTGTGGAGGAATATAACAAATTCATGGTGTTGACCTTCTGAAAATGTGCTCCAACCTCTATAAAAAGTACCACATTAGATCACGCAGGTGGTACATGTACATCTTCTTCCATTCGCTCAGTTGCTCTGGTGAATGCCTGGTTCCTCTTCAGGAGACACCATGATGAATTGGGCACAGACAAGAAGGATGTGCTGCCGCTGTGAAAGTTCCAGTCTATCTGTGCCACTTCTCTCACAACTGCAGGCAAAGGGAGGAAACGTCCACGAGGCCGCCCTTCACTTGAAGAGCGGGCTAGTTTGCAGGCCCAGCCGCCACTCAAGCAACGATATGCAGCTGTACCCAAAGATGTGATAGAGGATGAATTCGACCACTTTCCTACATATGACATATGGCGCGCCAAAGATGCAAACTGTGCCCAATGGACAAAGCAGCCTTCACTCACATCAAGTGCATGAAATGCAAAGCACACCTGTCTGAATAAAGACAGGAATTGCTTTCTTACTTTTCATTAAGTAGTGTAATGTGGTGTAATGAATAAGTTGTCTCCTGAAGAAGAAGCAGGCAGAGAAAGCTCATTGAGTGAATGGAAGAAGATGTACTGATACATGTACAAGTAGGTGCAATGCAATTTATTGCAGGTTTTATGTCAGTAAAATTCCAAGAAAGGTAATGGAAATCCTGTATTATGTTTGGTTTTGTTATTCAAATGTTTTTTTTAATTATTTTGATAATTTTCACATATTGGAATAAAAGGAAAAAACAGAGAAATGCGCACTAAGAATTGTATACAGTATCTGGATTCAAAGATCAATGCTCATTCATATCATTTTAACAATATTTCTGTTAATGTGAAGTGGGAAAATGCCCTACAACACTAAGCTTTTAAATGAAAAATAGATGTTCTTTCGTTTAAAACAAATTTGTTTACAGGGGTCTGCATTTTCGTATGGATTATAGGCATGTGTGCGAAATAGTATGCCTATTGAATGAAGTACCAACGCTGATCTTGACTGCCACAGCCACAAATGCAGTCAAAGACATCTGCAATGTTCTTGCCGTTGAAGATGCAGCTGTGATAGCTCGACTTCCAAACAGGTAACCACATATTAAATGCTTTCAATGAGATTTATCTTTACATATGTTAACGACGAGAGTGGCAGATGTAGTATCATTATTGCTCAGAATATTTATAACACTATTTAAACTGTTTGGATTTAATTACTAATTACTGGAATTGTTGATCACCATGCAGCCTTCTGCTACAATGAAATCAATTTAAAGGAAAATAATTACACAGAAGCAATTTACAAATATTCATGTACAACACACCCATGTATTCAGTCTTAACAATTCTTATAGATTAAATGTACTAGCTAATTCTAATTTTTCAATTGCAGGCCCAACATATTTCTCCAACTTTTAAAGTGAAAGAAGATTTTGAAGAACAGCTATCCTGGCTGATAAACAAAAAGAGCCAAACCAAGTGCCCTAAGATAGTGTACTGTCGGAACGTGAGGGCAGTGTTCCGAATGTACATGTGATTGGAGAAGCTTGGTGATCAGGCCTATGCAGGAAGAAATCACAGTGTGGCTTGCAGACTTGTGAAAATGTTCTACTCGAAAGAAGACCAGGAATCAATGGAGCGGATCATGACTGACTTTCCCAAAGAAGACGCCACATCCGCTTGCATTTCGCAACGATAGCATTTGGGATGGGTGTGCAGATCGATGTGGACATTGTTGTTCACTGGGACTTAGAGCAGAGTGCCCTGCAACTGGGGTCTGCGTCGGCTCAGACTACGTTTATTGTAGTGACAATCACACAGTACAAGTATAGCTCGGCGTGCAGGCAACACAGTAAAAATGCCGGCAAACGGCCGAACGTGCCAGAGCCACAGTCGTTAAGATGACCTCTCTGCTCGGCAGGTCCCCTGCAACAATAAGGCTAGATGCGCCACGTTAAGAGTATGCTATAGGGCCTGAATAAAGCCCAGTTGGGCAACCCTACTCCGAATGCGCGTTCGCTATTTCAGCCAGTTGTTTTAGAACATGCGCAGCAACAGCTGTGCATCCTCTACCAGAAGTCACAGCGCTTTCCTACCCATCTTTCTTTCCCCATGGGGCCTCCTAGGTCGAGATGAACACCCATCGACACCTGAGATCTATACACCAAGGGAGTGTAGCTGAGAATTGTTGCAGAGGACGTGGACCGGCCGCAATCCGTCACACTTGTAAATTAAACCCCAATTTTTTCCAGTTGCTATAATCTATGACTTTGAATTGCAGACTGTACAAGGACAAACAATACCAATAGGTCTCTGTCAGCAGTTTTGCCATCTCAGGAGTTTGTCGATGTCCCAAAGTAAGATGGGTGCTAAAATACCGATCCGTATACAATTTAGTGAAACCTCAGTTGCAATCAACTATTTAGTAAGTTTAATATTTTCCCATTTACTTTTGTAACACTGTGCCAAAATCATACGCGTGTAGTTGGGCGCAAAAAAGTGCTGTGTTCTTGAGTCAAGTGCAGATATTTTTAATTGTTATCCCTGCATATTTTGTAAAAATAGTTCAAAGTGATCCTGCACGTTTCGCAACACTGGAGGAATTCATGCCAGGACACTTCCAAAAATATGTTACCAATTTCCTGGACACACTACCACGACTGGGAAAATTGCCAGCAAGCGACAAGATGCAAGCTCTCATGCATTATACATACGTATACTTTGGTGAAGGAAGAGCCATGCTCACTGACTTGCAAAGTAGTGTATACTTAAAATTCCCATTCTCAATTTTGTAACTCATAGGTTTTTGTAGCTTGCACGATAGTAGTGGTGTCTGTCGTCTCCCATCATAATGACAGCAGAAATTTAAATGGCTACACTTAGAATAACGGAATCATGTGCATAGTCAGTCTGTGTATACTTGCCAAAAATTCAGGGTCACAGGCTGGTTACATGTTCTATTTGGGTCATTTATATAAAATCATATTTTGCCAAAGATGAAAATATGTTTTTCTTATAATTTATTTTTTAAAGTAGATTCTTTTTGGGTGTGTTTGTGTATAATAACAATAGCCCGTCACATGGTTTTACATACTTTTTTATTTATTTTAATAGGATGTAGAATGAATATAACAGACCCATAACTAGCTACCTGGATAGTACATGCAGAGTGCGATGATGGAACCGACATGTATGTTTTACTGATTGTTTTCTGCAAACACTATCCCAATAAAATATAGTTAGTTAAGTTAAATCCTTCCCGCGCCTACGTGGCGCATAGGGCGGTGCCTATCTCCGTTTCAGTAACCCTGATACGGATACAAAAATTGCAAGAGTACAATAGCAAGACTCAAGCTTCTTGACAGCCTCACTGCAACCTACGCAGACCTTCAACGAAGCAGCCAGATGCCAGCCACATACAAACGATAGATTTGTTTCTATATTGCTTTCTTTCTTACTTACATCTGTCCAGTTGCATCTGATAAAGTTTCATGTGTGACGGAGCATGAGGAGTTTCACACAGCCTGCAGAGCAAGATTTATTCTTCGCCTAAGTCTAGTACACATGCATGATGTTCATCCTGGAGACTTGAGAGAACCCCTTTCTAACAGGTAAAACATCACATTTATAGGTTTCTGTCCGATTCTTTCTTCAATAAACGTGTACACTTCATTACAGCAATACCGAGGGGGGTACAGGGGGTTGTCTTCTTCTCGCCCCCCCCCCCTGTACCCCCTCAATACCCGTGCAAAGGGTGGACAGTATAGCATTTTTATGAATGTAATTTTAAACAGATGCTGTAATATAACAAAATTATTCTTTGTCTTCAGGGTTCTGCGCCTTGCTGGATACAAGAACTTCGCCTACTGGGTACACAAAAGAAAGCCGTGTCCACCGAAGGAGGAGCTTATAGCCAATTGCACACGACAAGATTTTCAAAACAAAGTTACCTGACAGACATGGAGTAAAAGTAACCTTATCAATTGTCAGCCTTTCACATGCATTCATACTGTAAATGAAAGTGTCAATGACACTGTACCTCACCACAAAAAAATGACACAAATGAGTGAGAAGTCAGTTTTAATTGAGCAACCATCGACGTACATTATAGAAACAAAGAGTATATATTGGAGTACTCCCATTATATACTCTTGATAATTATGTGTAATTTTTCATGTGAAAATAAATGTTTGAGATGTGAAAGTCTGAGATGAAGGCGAGTGATGGCGTTACACCTAAATGATCGCCATTTAACGTTTTTATAATATTCAGATTTAGGCACTGCCTAAAAGAGCAGGGGCTCCCGATGTGTAACATGTAAGATTGAGAAGAACGCTCCACGTGACAATGGTGTTTCCCTGCCCATAACACAACTTTTGTCAAAGGTTAATTGGTTGCATGGAAGTGTTTACTTCGTATGAGTTTTTCTAGGCGGTAGCACACGGTTGCCATCTGTACATCGCAATAATAATTTATAAAACAAAATGAATCACAATTTGTGATGGTAGATGGCGCTATACCCGCTTTGTAGCGATGGCGTTTGAAATAAATAGGTTATGCTGCGTTCCGACATGTTTTGTAAAACTTTACTCTAATATAGACGTTTTATACCATTCGGTTCTTCTTGCTCCTGGAAAAATACAGAATTAACTTAGAAAGCCAGCGCCTCTTTCATCTAGAAAAATAGAATGTTGTCGCCATCATTGAAGCAAAACTCCGAGAAACACACGACTTGCAGGAGGCATGAAACTGTCTATTCCAGCTCACAAGCCAACGGGAAGGAGGATGCAACTGCGGTATATAGGGAGCTCATCCATTCATTTGTCATGATAGCAACAGATTACTTCAGGAAAAAGCTAATCCAGTCATTTGGACAAAAGAAGACTCAGGCCCACAGAAGGCAAATCAAAATTAAGCAACAAAAACAAAAGGATAAAGCTACAAAAATAGCTATCATTGCAGCAGACCAGTCCCCAGGAAGGCAGCATTCTCACCTGCGCCTACAGAAAATGCTTCGATCAAGCCCGAAGTTTTTCTACAGTGTCTACACGAAAGACGAGCTCAAGCCCCTTTTCATAGCATATGCTGTAGCTTGGCATCCACGGGCATCGGAATCACACCTCGCGGATGACCTTAAACAGAAAATATTAGAAGTAGAAAGCATGCCACAACCAACCACATTTGGAACTCCTGAAGCAGTCAGCCCAACTCCAGATGTACATCCACAAACTCTTGACGATCCACAACCTGGACCCTCACGCCTCCAACAACAACTAACTCTGCCTCGGCGAGCAAGAGCAGGAAGTAAAAGACAAAAAAAGACTTGCACTTGTCCTACATGCAACAACGATGTAGGAAATGCCGAGTGTGTAGGTTGCGATGTCTGTGAAGAATAGCTTGCACAGGGCATGTGCTGAGTTGCAGGATGAAGATACGTGGAATGAAGTATCTGCAAGTTCGCAGCCATGGGTGTGTCGTGAATGTAGAAACCGCCTACAATCGACCTCTTCCACTGTCTGAAGTGAGGCGGCTGAAGCTGCATCAC
>NW_014577116.1:764671-779747 GCF_000485595.1 Priapulus caudatus | reverse complement strand
GCGCAGCAAATAATTGCTGACAAAATAAATCGGTACAGTGTTGAAAAAGATGGACTGTCAGTGAATACAACTCCTCAAAAACTTGAATTAATTGGGATGCTGTTTATCATGGGACTTGTCCAGATGCCAAATCTTAGGTCCTACTAAGAAAGTGTTTTGAGCCTGTGGCTAGTGTTATGGGGCAAAATAGATTTCTGAAGTTGCTGACAGTGATACATTTCATTGACAATAATACTGCCTCCGATGACCAGAAGAAAGACAAGCTGTGGAAACTTCGACCTTGGTTCGATGCACTGCGCCGAAACTTCTTGCAGATTTCACCAAAGGAATACCAGTCGATTGATTAAATCATAATTCCATTCAAAGGGAGATCTGGTCTGAGTTTATATGCCAAACAAACCCCATAAGTGGGGGTTCAAACTTTGGGGCCGTTCTGATTCCGATGGATTCATCTACGATTTTGACCCGTATCAACCCACACGAGCTGACGAACAGATCTCTGAGCTGGGACGTTCTGCTGGTGGTGGAAAAAATGACAGAATCACTACCAGACGGAAAGTACTACACCGATAACTACTTTTCGTCAGTGGCACTTGCTGAAAAACTTTAAAAAAAGACAGATACTGTATATTGGGACTGAGAATGAGCCGTGTGCAAGGGAGCGACCTCCCCAATGACAAGGTCTTGAAAAAGACAGACCGTGGGCATTTTGTGTCTCAGGTTGAACAGAAGACAAATGTAGGTCTGTGTCAGGTGGCATGACAACAAGGTTGTTTCTCTTATCTCCTCCTATGTTGGCCCTGAACCGCTCACAAAGACCAGATAATGGGATAAGAAACAAAAAGAATTTGTTGAAATAAGCAGGCCTAAGATTGTGGAGGAATATAACAAATTCATGGAGTTGACCTTATGAAAATGTGCTCCAACCTCTATAAGTACCACATTAGATCACGCAGGTGGTACATGTAGATCTTCTTCCATTCGCTCAGTTGCTCTGGGGAATGCCTGGTTCCTCTTCAGAAGACACCATGATGAATTGGGCACAGACAAGGAGGATGTGCTGCCGCTGTGAAAGGGAGGAAACGTCCACGAGGCCGCCCTTCACTTGAAGAGCGGGCTAGTTTGCAGGCCCAGCCGCCACTCAAGCAACGATATGCAGCTGTACCCCAAGATGTGATGGAGGATGAATTCGACCACTTTCCTACATATGACATATGGCGCGCCAAAATGCAAACTGTGCCCAATGGACAAAGCAGCCTTCACTCACATTAAGTGCATGAAATGCAAAGCACACCTGTCTGAATAAAGACAGGAATTGCTTTCTTACCTTTCATTAAGTAGTGTAATGTGGTATAATGAATAAGTTGTCACCTGAAGAAGAAGCAGGCAGAGCAGCCCCTCATTGAGTGAATGGAAGAAGATGTACTGATACATGTAGAAGTAGGTGCAATGCAATTTATTGCAGGTTTTATGTCAGTAAAATTCCAAGAAAGGTAATGGAAATCCTGTATTGTTTGGTTTTGTTATTCAAATGTTTTTTTTAATTATTTTGATAATTTTCATATATTGGAATAAAAGGGAAAATCAGAGAAATGCGCACTAAGAATTGTATACAGTATCTGGCTTCAAAGATCAATGCTCATTCAAATAATTTTAACAATATTTCTGTTAATGTGAAGTGGGAAAATGCCCTACAACCCTAAGCTTTTAAATGAAAAATAGATGTTCTTTCGTTTAAAACAAATTTGTTTACAGGGGTCTGCATTTTCGTATGGATTATAGGCATGTGTGCGAAATAGTATGCCTATTGAATGAAGTACCAACGCTGATCTTGACTGCCACAGCCACAAATGCAGTCAAAGACATCTGCAATGTTCTTGCCATTGAAGATGCAGCTGTGGTAGCTCGACTTCCAAACAGGTAACCACATATTAAATGCTTTCAATGAGATTTATCTTTACATATGTTAACGACGAGAGTGGCAGATGTAGTATCATTATTGCTCAGAATATTTATAACACTATTTAAACTGTTTGGATTTAATTACTAATTACTGGAATTGTTGATCACCATGCAGCCTTCTGCTACAATGAAATCAATTTAAAGGAAAATAATTACACAGAAGCAATTTACAAATATTCATGTACAACACACCCATGTATTCACAGTCTTAACAATTCTTATAGATTAAATGTACTAGCTAATTCTAATTTTTCAATTGCAGGCCCAACATATTTCTCCAACTTCTTAAAGTGAAAGAAATTTTTGAAGAACAGCTATCCTGGCTGATAAACAAAAAGGGCCAAACCAAGTGCCCTAAGATATTAGTGTACTGTCGGAACGTGAGGGCAGTGTTCCGAATGTACATGTGTGTAATGGAGAAGCTTGGTGATCAGGCCTATGCAGGAAGAAATCACAGTGTGGATTGCAGACTTGTGAAAATGTTCCACTCGAAAGAAGACCAGGAATCGATGGAGCAGATCATGACTGACTTTCCCAAAGAAGACGCCACATCCGCTTGCATTTCGCAACGATAGCATTTGGGATGGGTGTACAGATCGATGTGGACATTGTTGTTCACTGGGACTTAGAGCAGAGTGCCCTGCAACTGGGGTCTGCGTCGGCTCGGACTACGTTTATTGTAGTGACAATCACACAGTACAAGTATAGCTCGGCGAGCAGGTAACACAGTAAAAATGCCGGCAAACGGCCGAACGTGCTAGAGCCACGGTCGTTAAGATGACCTCTCTGCTCGGCAGGTCCCCTGCAACAATAAGGCTAGATGCGCCCCGTTAAAAGAGTATGCTATAGGGCCTGAATAAAGCCCAGTTGGGCGACCTCACTCCGAATGCGCGTTCGCTATTTCAGCCAGTTGTTTGAGAGCATGCGCAGCAAGAGCTGTGCATCCTCTACCAGAAGTCACAGCGCTTTCCTACCTATCTTTCTTTCCCCATGGGGCCCCCTAGGTCGAGGGGAACACCTATCTACACCTGAGATCTATATCCCAAGGGAGTGTAGCTGAGAATTGTCGCAGTGGACGCGGACCGGCCGCAATCCGTCACTCTTGTAAAGAAAAACCCACACTTTTTTCCCGTTGCAAAATCTACGACTTCTAATTGCAGACTTTACAAGGACAAACAATAGCAAGAGGTATCTGTTAGCAGTTTTGCCATCTCAGGAGTTTGGCGATGTCCCAAAGTAAGATGGGTGCTAAAACACCGATCCGTAGACAATTTAGTGAAACCTCAGTTGCAATCAACAATTTATTAAGTTTAATATTTTCCCATTTACTTTTGTAACACTGTGCCAAGATCATACTCGTGTAGTTGGCAGCAAAAAAGTGTTGTGTTCTTGACTCAAGTGCAGATACTTTTAATTGTTATTAAAAATTGTAATTTTTGTACATCCCTGCATATTTTGTAAAAATAGTGCAAAGTGATCCTGCACCTTTCGCAACACTAGAGGAATTTATGCCAGGACACTTCCAAAAATATGTTACCAACTTCCTGGACACACTACCACGACTGGGAAAATTGCCAGCAAGCGACAAGATGCAAGCTCTCATGCATTATACATACGTATACTTTGGTGAAGGAAGAGCCATGCTCACTGACTTGCAAAGTAGTGTATACTTGAAATTCCCATTCTCAATTTTGTAACTCATAGGTTTTTGTAGCTTGCACGATAGTAGTGGTGTCTGTCGTCTCCCAGCATAATGACAGCAGAAATTTAAATGGCTACACTTAGAATAACGGAATCATGTGCATAGTCAGTCTGTGTATACTTGCCAAAAATTCAGGGTCACAGGCTGGTTACATGTTCTATTTGGGTCATTTATATAAAATCATATTTTGCCAAAGATGAAAATATGTTTTTCTTATAATTTTTTTTTAAAGTAGATTATTTTTGGGTGTGTTTGTGTATAATAACAATAGCCCGTCACATGGTTTTACATACTTTTTTATTTATTTTAATAGGATGTGGAATGAATATAACAGACCCATAACTAGCTACCTGGATAGTACATGCAGAGTGCGATGATGGAACCGACATGTATGTTTTACTGATTGTTTTCTGCAAACACTATCCCAATAAAATATAGTTAGTTAAGTTAAATCCTTCCCGCGCCTACGTGGCGCATAGGGCGGTGCCTATCTCCGTTTCAGTAACCCTGATACGGATACAAAAATTGCAAGAGTACAATAGCAAGACTCAAGCTTCTTGACAGCCTCACTGCAACCTACGCAGACCTTCAACGAAGCAGCCAGATGCCAGCCACACTTTATAAGACTGCACGGAAGCAGAACATCTGGCAGTCGTTATATTTTTTTTTATAAAGGAAAAAAACAAATCGGGCCTTTTCATTACTGATTTCTTGTCTGACATTTGAATGCCCTTTACCATGAAAGTTTGATGAAACAATGGTAAGTATTTCTATTGTACGCGCAAAACGAGTCATTTTCAGAACAAAATAAAAGACTTGTTTTCGGTGTGTGGTGGCACGCATGCATAACATAACAGATTTCTGAAATTGGTTACCACATTGATACAGACGATGCATACAGGTCTGCTAAAGACAATATACAATCTGCAGATGCAGTCATCATCGACGAAGTTTCTATGCTGAGCCAACTAACCCTTGAGTCGTTTGAATCTATTTGTCGAGTAATCAGGTCATCAAATCTTCGCTTTGGTGGCATACAAGTCAGCATGGCTGGAGACTTCTACCAACTGCCACCTGTTCCAAGCCCAGAATATGGAGACAATGGCCACTATTGTTTCTTGTCTCCTGTTTTTATCAGTCTCGCCCATAACGTGCTACGGGACCAAGTTCTTCGTCAGCAAGATTCAACTTTGATCACCTGCATCAATGAACTCGCTACAGGCCAGCATTTATCTGAAGCCTCTTCTTCTCTGCTGATAGAAGTATCTCGCCCTCTGCAACCACAAGAATCAACAGGTACCACTATTCTCTTTTCGTGCATTTTCAAAACAGGTCTTCAATGCTGAAAAGCTAAACCAGCTTCAAGGCAAGCACACAATTTACACTGCGAAAGATTCCGGAGACTTGCGAAGCCTGAGGAGGTCCAAGATACCAAAGTATGTCGCCTTAAAAGTCGGTGCACCGGTGGTTCTGACTGCAAACCTTTCAGACACCTTGTTCAATGACCTTATTAAGGAAGTACAAGCAATTTCACCTGCTCAAATTCCACGTGAAAGGCTCAGAAAAGGCAATAACCATCACACCTCACAATTTTTTGATTTACTCCCCATCACAGCAGGTCACTGCAACCAGGAAGCAGCTGCCATTACTTTGCTTGACTACTGCCTTGACTATCCACAAGTGCCAGGGCATGACACTGCCATCCGTGGAGGTGCACTGCCAACATATATTTGCACCCGGCCAACTTGGCAGTCAATAACCTTTAGCAGGAACTATTTAACGCCGGCACACAAAACGGCTTGGGTTGCTGCCAAATTGGCCATGAAGGTGCACCCACTAAATTTATACACGAAGAAGGTGACAGCGACGTATCCTCATTCTCTGAAGGCGAGATTCAGCGAATCGACAAGATGCTGTCGTAGGCTCACACTGTGCAAGCTGATGAGCCTATGGTAGAGAGCCAGTCCCTGCAAGAAGCAATCCGCACTATGCTGCCGGACTTGTGCCCACTGTCAGTGGATGACTTGCTTGCTGACGTGTTGTCCAAAGATCCAGTGACTGTCATGCAGCAGCAGGTTGCTTCACTTGCCAGCAACCTGCTTCATTCTGGCAAGGAAAAGCTGCAGCTTTTTCTAAGCCAAAACTGGATTTCGATAGGCAACATGATAGCACCGCAGTAGTCAGAACTGCCACCAGGCACACAAGTGAAGACAAAAGAACTGACAGCATTCGTAACAAGCATGCACAGGTTCGGCCGCAGCAACATCTACAAGCAAAGATGTGCTCTCCTGATGAGCTGTGATGTTGAACAGCTGAAGGAGCACCATCTCTCCTGCGGCCATGCCATCTTGATTGCTGTTGCTCATTTAGTATTGGAAACCGCTGCCTCACAGATCATAGACAAGCAACGCGAACAGCTAGGTGACCTTCCGCTTATGGACCTGCGAGCAAGCGAAGAAGACATGTGTAAGATCCGGTATGTTGCTGGCCGCTGCATTGCAAAACTCACTACAATGTACAGGAACAGTTTACGGCACCTTCTCTGCAGCCACGGAACACGCCAAAAAAAAAATTGCAAGAGTACAATAGCAAGACTCAAGCTTCTTGACAGCCTCACTGCAACCTACGCAGACCTTCAACGAAGCAGCCAGATGCCAGCCACACTTTATGAGACTGCACGAAAGCAGAACATCTGGCAGTCGCTATTCAACATCAGCGACAATACCATTCGGTTCTTCTTGCTCCTGGAAAAATACAGAATTAACTTAGAAAGCCAGCGCCTCTTTCATCTAGAAAAATAGAATGTTGTCGACATCATTGAAGCAAAACTCCGAGAAACACACGACTTGCAGGAGGCATGAAACTGTCTATTCCAGCTCACAAGCCAACGGGAGGAGGATGCAACTGCGGTATATAGGGAGCTCATCCATTCATTTGTCATGATAGCAACAGATTACTTCAGGAAAAAGCTAATCCAGTCATTTGGACAAAAGAAGACTCAGGCTCACAGAAGGCAAATCAAAATTAAGCAACAAAAACAAAAGGATAAAGCTACAAAAATAGCTATCATTGCAGCAGACCAGTCCCCAGGAAAGCAGCATTCTCACCTGCGCCTACAGAAAATGCTTCGATCAAGCCCGAAGTTTTTCTACAGTGCCTACACGAAAGACAAGCTCAAGCCCCATTTCATAGCATATGCTGTAGCTTGGCATCCACGGGCATCGGAATCACACCTCGCGGAAGACCTTAAACAGAACATATTAGAAGTAGAAAGCATGCCACAACCAACCACATTTGGAACTCCTGAAGCGGTCGGCCCAACTCCAGATGTACATCCACAAACTCTTGACGATCCACAACGTGGACCCTCACGCCTCCAACAACAACTAACTCTGCCTCGGCGAGCAAGAGCAGGAAGTAAAAGACAAAAAAAGACTTGCACTTGTCCTACATGCAACAACGATGTAGGAAATGCCGAGTGTGTAGGTTGCGATGTCTGTGAAGAATAGCTGCACAGGGCATGTGCTGAGTTGCAGGATGAAGATACGTGGAATGAAGTATCTGCAAGTTCGCAGCCATGGGTGTGTCGTGAATGTAGAAACCGCCTACAATCGACCTCTTCCACTGTCTGAAGTGAGGCGGCTGAAGCTGCATCACGGCATCACTAGGAGCTGCATCACGGTATCACCCGTCGCTTCATTACAGCAGCACATGGAGCTGCATCACGGCATCACACGGAGCTGTATCACGGCATCACTAGGAGCTGTATCACGGCATCACACGGAGCTGTATCACGGCATCACACGGAGCTGTATCACGGCATCACACGGAGCTGTATCACGGCATCACACGGAGCTGTATCACGGCATCACACGGAGCTGTATCACGGCATCACACGGAGCTGTATCACGGCATCACACGGAGCTGTATCACGGCATCACACGGAGCTGTATCACGGCACTACACGGAGCTGTATCACGGCATCACACGGAGCTGTATCACGGCACTACACGGATCTGTATCACGGCATCACACGGAGCTGTATCACGGCATCACTAGGAGCTGTATCATGGCATCACTCAGAGCTGTATCTTCTTATGGTCTTCATTGAGCTGATTCACCTGACCTCGGCGGGTCTTCAATCGCCCTTATGCCATCGGTCTCTGTTATCTGTTCGCCCTGTAGTGCTGGTTTGCCAGCGGTTCTGGGCATCTTGACTGGAAGTGATTTTGCTTGCCGCAGTTTCGGCACGTTTTCTCGTAGGCAGGACACCTTTCCTTCTTCATCACATGAATGCGTCACAAAACCGGCACTGTTCTCTCTGCCCTTTTTCGCTTCTCTTGTAAATCTTCGCACTTATTTTGTGCAGTGTCGGGCGTGTCCGTTTTCAGTGTTCTGTCGCATACAGAAGCAGACTCTGCAGCTCTGCTTATGTCGATGCATCTCCCAAGGTCTAGTTTCCTTATTTTAGAAGGTTTTCCCTTGTGTCATTTCCTCTTATGCCAAGTACGATTCTATCTCTAATCATTGATGGCTCGCACTCACTGCAAAGCTTACAGGTCCGTGCGAACGATCTGAGGTCCGCCAGGAAGTGTTCGAATTCTTCTCCTTCCTGCTGACTTCTACGATGGAATAAGACTCTCCATCCTGTCGTGTCGTTGACCTCTCCTATGACATACTCATGGAACTTATCTGTTATCTCGGTAACAGTCCTCATGACTCAGGAGTCGTGAAACTGAATCCACTGAGCATGTTTATGGCATCATCAGCTAGGCAGTTCTCTAGCATTGCCACTTGAAAAGCTCGTTCTTGTGTGTTTAATCCCGACAGTAGGAGATAGTTAACCCATCTCTTCTTAGAGTTTCCAGTTTTCTACCTTGTCTTCTTTTAAGGTCAGCGGCTGCGGGGGTTTTATGCTGCCAAAGTTATGGACACGGCGGCCATACACATCGCCATTCGGCGGCGTTTGCCACATGAGCCTCCATTGTGCTGTACTGTAGAATTTGAATTTCAGTCCAGGCTATGCAGACTAGCTTTTGCTATGCAGAAGGCTTGCCTGTCTCACAATGTAACCTGCTCACGGTTCAAGTAAACTGCTGCCACCATGTTACGTGTTGTGCTGCTGCTGAGATTAAACAGACAACACGTTTTGTCAGGAACACAACGAGTCATGCTTTATTACAAAAGCCCGCCATACAAGTTCTGCGTCTATCTCCCGGATAAACGTGTAGCGCCATCTACTGGCATAATAGCTCATAAACGTATCACTTAACATTATCGGTATATACAATATACCGATATAATGATAACAGAATTTTTATCATGTCTGATACGGTTCCATATTACATAGTTATTGTAGGGATTTCAGAGAACATCCAGTAATCTGTCTAAGTCATGTGTATAAAACGAATTCATAAAGAAAGCATGTATGGCCCGATAGGGGCATGGAACAAATAAAATTAATTCAATCCAATGCATAAAATGTTATTGGACGGTGGCGCCCCCGCGAATGAGCGGTACATTTTCGAACGATTTTGGTTTTGCTTTTGGGTGGGTTCGGGTGCAAAGCAGTGAACGCAGCCTGCAGGGAGTATGCTTTGTCAGTTACAGCGCTCCAGAGGTGTGTATACGGTTCAGTGTGTAACGCAAGAATACCAGAGTCAACGATACGTAAACCTTTCGTCTGTGGTCGTCATCAACGCATGAATTGCTGTTAAAGACTGCTAATCTTTAATTTGTGAGCTGGATGAAGTCATTACCAACCAGCAAACATTCGAACTATTCCTCATGAGTCTGTCTGCAGATGAACAGATAATTTACACTCAGAACAAAGTCACTCACTGGCTTCTTTACAGTTTCTTAAAAGGGACTAAGTCAGCAGCAATGTGGACAGGGCTACTAGTAGAGGATGCTCTGGCAGTTAACATCAGAAAGAGTAGCGATGCAAAGACTACAGATTGAGAGTCGCACCCAGCAGCCTTAGTGAGTATGGTTATCTTAGTATTGTCTTGAGTCTCGTATACTGTTTGCATATGTGTTTAAACTTTATTGAACGATAGTATTTGTGTGTAAACTCCTTTGAGATATGGTATGGAGTGTACAAACTCTATTACGATACGTAACGCATGTTACGTATAGTATGTATGTCAAGTTACGTAAACGAACGTGTACGTGACATTAGACGTAGAGGCTTATAGCATGCTCTGTACTACTCAGTGAGAGACCTAATAGAACAACTTGTTGTTGTACGTTACACTCCGTGTTTGTCATACGTTCTTCTACGTCTGTTTATTAATTGTGTGCACCTAAGGGTCTAGTGCCCATACCACAAGCAGAACCTGGTACCTATACGATTGCGTGGCATTACAACTGCACGGTTGAGCATACCAGGCGCATGAATATATTCTATGTACATGTAAAGTAGTGCAACCCGTATAAATAAGGGCCCGTTGACCACAGCAAGACACTTCGTCTGCGTCCTGTGAAGTGGCACCGTTATCGGAGCTACTTATCCTGAACCTGTCTGAGCCTGTCGGAGTCTGTGTCGAAGCTGTATATCCTGACCACGACAGAGCCTAGCTGACACGGTGAGTTACGACACCTTGCCCAGACGCTCTGCCTATCGGAGACCTGGCCAAGCGTTCCTTGACCACGACATTGAACAGGAGATTAGGCATGCACCGCTAGTCGAAGCTAGCGATCTTTCTGGACATTGCCTGTCGGAGGCCTAGCCATATGTGTCGTGACCACGACTGTGAACGGGAGATGAGGCATGCACCGCTAGTCGGAGCCTCCGATCTTTCCGGACATTATAGTCTGTGTAGGCTGTCAGAGTTTTATGGACGCATCCGAGTGACGTTAGAATTTATATTCACCATTCTACGCATATGTACCTCTGCACGTTGTTTGTAAAATAAATGTTTGACTGCCGTCAGACAAGTTAAGCATCCATCCTGTGGATTGTTTCCTTGCCGTATAACGTCGCATACAAAAGACCACGCAAGCGTACACAACAGAGCCACGGCAGACTCTCCGTAGTCGCAACACCAGTACGTCCCACTTCATAGGAGTTAGTGAGGAATATCCAGGAAACAAATAAATACCCTGCGCATCAACGTGCAGGGAAATGTCTGACTGATCACCCCTAGGGTCATTACATCATGATTTTATAAATATTTATTACGATAACATTACGACACAGACTATATGAAATGTGATCACTTCCTCATCGACGATGTACATGTCGACGACCAACGACACATCTTCGCATCGCCAATCCAATTGCAGCTGCTCCAAAATGGAAAACGTTGGTTTTGTGACAGGACATTTAAGATCGTCACTGCCCCCTTCCACCAAATGTTGTCAATCCACGCTTTTATACGGAAAGGTGCCAGCATCAAGCAAGTTCCCCTCGTGATTTGCCTGATGTCCAGGAGAAAGACAAGAGACTATGAAGCGGTAAATGTTTTTTGTCTGTCTGTCTGCCTACGGTCTGTCTGTCTGTCTGTTTTTATTATATTAGTCATGCCTAATCATTTAAATTAGTATTTATAACATGCCTAATTGCTCTGCTAATATTTTCCAGTTGTTGAGAGTACTGTACTGGAGCACTGCTCCCAGGGTATTTCATATGCGACCATTATTTGGTGCCTATTGTAGCAATTTCGGCAAACCATAACTCATTACACAAGGAGCTACATATTACAGGTATATATAGCTCCTTATTCATTACAGGGCACAGCCATTTTGGAATAACTAAAAACATGGATCGGAAAACCGGTAACCAACACAAAATGTGTTAAAGTAGGAAAAGTACGGATGAAAAGGATAATGATGAGATAAATAAACAGACAATTAAAATAGAATACAAATGGAAAAGTACTCGGCCAGTTCCAGCTGCCGCAACAGGGCTAAGTGCGGATCAGAATGTAAACAAACGACATCATTGAGGAATGCAGGAACCAGGCAAGAGCACACGGGGATTATCGTAAAGAAGCAATGCCAGCTGGAGGCACCCCGCTGTTTGTTGCTAGGGGAAGGGGGAAAACCTACACGTTAAGCAGGTAACAACCAGCCCGTATATAAGGCGGCCAAAACGCCGTAGAAATCATAACGTCGTGGGCAGCCATCTGGAAAACTAGGAATATTTCCAGAGGTAATAGAAATGAACTGTTCTTGAATCCCCTGCTACGTAATTTGAAGTTAATGTATTTTGATTGGCTGTAAGACAATACAAAGGAGCGCGCACACAATTAAATACAAATTCTTGGCGGGAGAAAGATTTCACAGGGAAAGAAACTACCACGGAATTATCTTGATTTTTTCGAGGTAAGTTTTGTACTATTTGCATTTCTGGCAGTGCGATATTGTTGGGAAATATCATGTATAATGTATTCGAGTATAGTTGTGCCCGCGATCTTGGAGAAGCTACCGCTACCGTTGAGACTCACCATTAAGTGGGGAAGTGAGTATCTGGACTGGTCGATGAAGGATATGCTCGAAGCTTTAAGAAGAGAAGTAGGACTGCGAGAAGAACATCATGTGCAGCCACCAAAGAGAGTGAGCCAGACAGACCAACCGGAAAGAGAGAGTCAACGACGGGGACAGCTTCCCTCGACAGCGAGTGCCTTGTTCACGGGACGAGACAGAGACAATATATGTGCTTTTTGTTTAGGAGAGGTTGGGAAATATAATGTACTAGCGGGATACCCGGCGTTGCCCAGGGAAATCAGTGGCGTTACTCAGCTGGTGACCACTTGGTTGAAAAGAAAATACCCCTAAAAATCTAACTATCTATCTATCCATGCATCCATGCATGCATTCATCCATCCATCCCATTCCATGCCATCCCATCCCATCCCATCGCACCGCATCCCATCCCATCCTATACCATCGCATTCCATGCCATCCCATCACACCGCATCCCATGCCATCCCATATCCCATCCTATACCATCGCATTCCATGCCATCCCATAACATCGCATGCCATGCCATCCCATCCCATCCCATGCCATCCCATCCCAAACAATAAAAAATAATAAGAAATCAAAAGATAAAAGACAACTTTATATATATATATAGATATATCTCAATCTGGTAGGGGGCAATCCAAGCCAGTCACTGGGCGAAGCAAGGGATTTGTGACACACCTAGGAGGTCCTGTGTTTGGCTGGGAAGCTGTCGAAGACATGTGGAGGCGTGATAAAGATCGCAGAGCAAAAAATGTTTCTAAAGAGGTACCATCCTTACAGGAAAGCTTCATCAAAAGGGATGCATGGACAAAGTTGAACGTTCGTCCAGCTAAAGTGATGCAGGTGCAATTTAATTAATAGCTAAAATGCTAGCGGACCTGCTACACACCAAATAAAGTAGTATAATTTGTAGTAGTAACGTTTGCGTATTTAAAAGCACAATGTAATTTTAATTGCAAGCCTTCCATCGTAATAATTAGGTGTGAGATCCCTCGTAAGTAATAACATTGTTTTATTTTCAGCAAAGGCAAGTTCTCGCAGAACTGATACACCATGCATTGCCAGTGGACAAGCCACAGCCCACCAATGCTGCAAGTACCATAATGACCAGAGATAATACCTCCAGGAATGCAACTTCCTATTTGAAAATGGTCTGCTAAGCCATGATATCATTGACAGAAAGCATCTCAAATCACTGGACAATATCCGAGAAGGATACCAGTTTTTTGAAGATCAGTTTTTACCGACACTACTAGGTAAGATTTGGTAAATGACATGAACATAAAGTATTGTATCTAGAGCCCATTATATATATTAATGGGCCCATATAATTAATGGGGTCTTGATAGTATCTATATCCTAACTTCTAGTAATGTTTCTTGAAACGAGCTTTAAACTACGTTATAATTTCTTTGTGGCATAATTATTCATATTTATTAATAAACTGTTTGCATATGAAAATTCCCAACACATGGAACATTCATTCCAGTTGACAAGCCCCAAAGAAAGACGCTTCTTGTCTTGGCAGATTAATATTTTTATAATGTACTACAATAGTCACAAATCACATAAATCCCTAACAAATTTGAAAATTGACTCTCTTATTAGCTTATGTGTTACTGTGGATGTGTAACATTTCACTTGCAATTATTTGGCATAATTATAATAATATTAATAGCAGGTATTAATAGTAAAAATTATATCAATAAAATTTAGCAATATGTTACCTCTTCTTTCAGACATGGGACCTTCTCAGCGTGATGTATTTTGGTTTCACTGGCTTGAATTCAATTTTCATTGAAAGGCACCCAGATAACTACATATCACCACTGAGAATTAATGGAAGTGCTGTTGAGACATTGTTTTCACAGTTTAAGGCTCGAGCCGGAGGTAAACTAACTTCACTAAGCTATGAGACGTTACTGAGGAGTTATTTGACCAAAAGAAACCTGGCACCAAAAACTATTCATCTCAGTGCAAGAGACTACAGAGATGTGGAACTTAATATATCACATGCACCAATGATGAGAAAATCCAAGAAAAAATAGAGAGTGCATATTTGCATATAAGAGTTTTAGTAGAGTATAGTGTATCGAGCAAAGGTACAAGTATTGAGTGTAACCTAGCTGCCCGATTGCTGCTTTCCCACGAGAGGGTGCATGACGCTCGTTGCTCCTAACAGTAACATCACAGGAATGGAGCCTGGTATGGTATATTAACATGAGAGTGACGTTGTATACAGTACACTCGCTATGAAAGTTCTGTTAATTGATGCTAACTTGCGCAACAGCGTTATTTAGCGTATATTCACATCGCAGTGACTTGACAAAACCAAATGTGACATTGTATCTTAAGGCTAGGCTGCAGCTCTGTTACTTATCGAAACTGCTGATATTGCACCAAATTTTAATTTCGTTTTCACTTGTACGTCAATAACTATGTTTAACGACAATGATCTAGTTTTATTTTGGCACCAAAGTTGGCCTTTATGACCACATGGTTGAAGTTATGTAAATTTTACATTAACACAACTATACAAATTGTCTCGTAGATTAAAACCTCCTTTTGTAGTGGTGAAGCCCTCACTTTCAGCCTGAATTTGTATGAATGCAGATACAAATTCATTTAGTCTCGCATGCACAAACTTTTTCTGCCACATACTGAAGTGTTCCATCATGAGTGTGTGTCGAACAGCTTCCACAAAGATGGTCTTCAAACTGCTTGATGCTTGTACCTGAGGAATGGTCAGCTAAATGAACCAAGTTGATATGTTGATCGAAATCAATGAAATCAAGAGGTCATTAACATATAAAATGGGCTCTTTATATAATTAATAGGTTGTTGATAAAATGGATATGCATGTTTGTGCTTAATGGGTATATATTAAATAAACCCATGATTGATATATATATATATATATATATATATATATGTGTGTGT
>NW_014577116.1:732493-764661 GCF_000485595.1 Priapulus caudatus | reverse complement strand
TGGCCCGATAGGGGCATGCAACAAATAAAATTAATTCAATCCAATGCATAAAATGTTATTGGACGGTGGCGCCCCCGCGAATGAGCGGTACATTTTCGAACGATTTTCGTTTTGCTTTTGGGTGGGTTCGGGTGCAAAGCAGTGAACGCAGGCTTTGTGAGTTACAGCGCTCGAGAAGTGACGGTTTCGGTTTCGCTTTTGGGTGGGTTCGGGTGCAAAGCAGTGAACGCAGCCTGCAGGGAGTACGCTTTGTCAGTTACAGCGCTCGAGAGGTGTGTATACGGTTCAGTGTGTAACGCAAGAATACCAGAGTCAACGATACGTAAACCTTTCGTCTGTGGTCGTCATCAACGCATGAATTGCTGTTAAAGACTGCTAATCTTTAATTTGTGAGCTGGATGAAGTCATTACCAACCAGCAAACATTCGAACTATTCCTCATGAGTCTGTCTGCAGATGAACAGATAATTTACACTCAGAACAAAGTCACTCACTGGCTTCTTTACAGTTTCTTAAAAGGGACTAAGTCAGCAGCAATGTGAACAGGGCTACTAGTAGAGGATGCTCTGACAGTTAACATCAGAAAGAGTAGCGATACAAAGACTACAGATTGAGAGTCGAACCCAGCAGCCTTAGTGAGTATGGTTATCTTAGTATTGTATTGAGTCTCGTATACTGTTTGCATATGTGTTTAAACTTTATTGAACGATAGCATTTGTGTGTAAACTCCATTGAGATATGGTATGGAGTGTACAAACTCTATTATGATACGTAACACATGTTACGTATAGTATGTATGTCAAGTTACGTAAACGAACGTGTACGTGACATTAGCCGTAGAGGCTTATAGCATGCTCTGTACTACTCAGTGAGAGACCTAATAGAACGACTTGTTGTTGTACGTTACACTCTGTGTTTATCATACGTTCTTCTACGTCTGTCTATTAATCGTGTGCACCTAAGGGTCTAGTGCCCGTACCACAAGCAGAACCTGGTACCTATACGATTGCGCGGCATTACAACTGCACGGTTGAGCACACCAGGTGCATGAATATATTCCATGTACATGTAAAGTAGTGCAACCCGTATAAATAAGGGCCCGCTGACCACAGCAAGACACTTCATCTGCGTTCTGCGAAGTGGCACCGTTATCGGAGCTACTTATCCTGAACCTGTCTGAACCTGTCGGAGTCTGTGTCGGAGCTGTATATCCTGACCACGACAGAGCCTAGCTGACACGGTGAGTTACGACACCTTGCCCAGACGCTCCGCCTGTCGGAGACCTGGCCATGCATTCCTTGACCACGACATTGAACAGGAGATTAGGCATGCACCGCTAGTCGAAGCTACCGATCTTTCTGGACATTGCCTGTCAGAGGCCTAGCCATACGTGTCGTGACCACGACTGTGAACGGGAGACGAGGCATGCACCGCTAGTCGGAGCTACCGATCTTTCCGGACATTATAGTCTGTGTAGGCTGTCAGAGTTTTATGCACGCATCCGAGTGACATTAGAATTTATATTCACCATTCTACGCATATGTACCTCTGCACGTTGTTTGTAAAATAAATGTTTGACTGCCGTCAGACAAGTTAAGCATCCATCCTGTGGATTGTTTCCTTGCCGTATAACGTCGCATACAAAAGACCACGCAAGCGTACACACCGGAGCCACGGCAGACTCTCCGTAGTCTCAACACCAGTACGTCCCTCTTCCTAGGAGTTAGTGAGGAATATCCAGGAAACAAATAAATACCCTGCGCATCAACGTGCAGGGAAATGTCTGAGTGATCACCCCTAGGGTCACTACATCATTTTATAAATATTTATTACGATAACATTACGACACAGACTATTTGAAATGTGATCACTTCCTCATCAACGATGTACATGTCGACGACCAACGACACATCTTCGCATCGCCAATCCAATTGTAGCTGCTCCAAAATGGAAAACGTTGGTTTTGTGACAGGACATTTAAGATCGTCACTGCCCCCTTCCACCAAATGTGGTCAATCCACACATTTATACAGAAAGGTGCCAGCATCAAGCAAGTTCCCCTCGTGATTTGCCTGATGTCCAGGAGAAAGACAAGAGACTATGAAGCGGTAAATGTTTTTTGTCTGTCTGTCTGCCTACGGTCTGTCTGTCTGTCTGTTTTTATTATATTAGTCATGCCTAATCATTTAAATTAGTATTTATAACATGCCTAATTGCTCTGCTAATATTTTCCAGTTGTTGAGAGTACTGTACTGGAGCACTGCTCCCAGGGTATTTCATATGCGACCATTATTTGGTGCCTATTGTAGCAATTTCGGCAAACCATAACTCATTACACAAGGAGCTACATATTACAGGTATATATAGCTCCTTACTCATTACAGGGCACGGCCATTTTGGAATAACTAAAAACATGGATCGGAAAACCGGTAACCAACACAAAATGTGTTAAAGTAGGAAAAGTACGGATGAAAAGGATAATGATGAGATAAATAAACAGACAATTAAAATAGAATACAAATGGAAAAGTACTCAGCCAGTTCCAGCTGCCGCAACAGGGCTAAGTGCGGATCAGAATGTAAACAAACGACATCATCGAGGAATGCAGGAACCAGGCAAGAGCACACGGGGATTATCGTAAAGAAGCAATGCCAGCTGGAGGCACCCCGCTGTTTGTTGCTAGGGGAAGGGGGAAAACCTACACGTTAAGCAGGTAACAACCAGCCCGTATATAAGGCGGCCAAAACGCCGTAGAAATCATAACGTCGTGGGCAGCCATCTGGAAAACTAGGAATATTTCCAGAGGTAATAGAAATGAACTGTTCTTGAATCCCCTGCTACGTAATTTGAAGTTAATGTATTTTGATTGGCTGTAAGACAATACAAAGGAGCGCGCACACAATTAAATACAAATTCTTGGCGGGAGAAAGATTTCACAGGGAAAGAAACTACCACGGAATTATCTTGATTTTTTCGAGGTAAGTTTTGTACTATTTGCATTTCTGGCAGTGCGATATTGTTGGGAAATATCATGTATAAACGTATATCATAATGTATTCGAGTATAGTTGTGCCCGCAATCTTGGAGAAGCTACCGATATCGTTGAGACTCACCATTAAGCGGGGAAGTGAGTATCTGGACTGGTCGATGAAGGATATGCTCGAAGCTTTAAGAAGAGAAGTAGGACTGCGATAAGAACATCATGTGCAGCCACCATAGAGAGTGAGCCAGACAGACCAACCGGGAAGAGAGAGTCAACGACGGGGACAGCTTCCCTCGACAGCGAGTGCCTTGTTCACGGGACGAGACAGAGACAATATATGTGCTTTTTGTTTAGGAGAGGTTGGGAAATATAATGTACTAGCGGGATACCCGGCGTTGCCCAGGGAAATCAGTGGCGTTACTCAGCTGGTGACCACTTGGTTGAAAAGAAAATACCCCTAAAAATCTAACTATCTATCTATCCATGCATCCATGCATGCATTCATCCATCCATCCCATTCCATGCCATCCCATCCCATCCCATCGCACCGCATCCCATCCCATCCTATACCATCGCATTCCATGCCATCCCATCACACCGCATCCCATGCCATCCCATATCCCATCCTATACCATCGCATTCCATGCCATCAGAGCTGTATCTTCTTATGGTCTTCATTGAGCTGATTCACCTGACCTCGGCGGGTCTTCAATCGCCCTTATGCCATCGGTCTCTGTCATCTGTTCGCCCTGTAGTGCTGGTTTGCCAGCGGTTCTGGGCATCTTGACTGGAAGTGATTTTGCTTGCCGCAGTTTCGGCACGTTTTCTCGTAGGCAGGACACCTTTCCTTCTTCATCACATGAGATGCGTCACAAAACCGGCACTGTTCTCTCTGCCTTTTTTCGCTTCTCTTGTAAATCTTCGCACTTATTTTGTGCAGTGTCGGGCGTGTCCGTTTTCAGTGTTCTGTCGCATACAGAAGCAGACTCTGCAGCTCTGCTTATGTCGATGCATCTCCCAAGGTCTAGTTTCCTTATTTTAGAAGGTTTTCCCTTGTGTCATTTCCTCTTATGCCAAGTACGATTCTATCTCTAATCATTGATGGCTCGCACTCACTGCAAAGCTTACAGGTCCGTGCGAACGATCTGAGGTCCGCCAGGAAGTGTTCGAATTCTTCTCCTTCCTGCTGACTTCTACGATGGAATAAGACTCTCTCCATCCTGTCGTGTTGTTGACCTTCACTATGGCATATTCTTAGAATTTATCTGTTATTTCAGTAACAATCGTTAGAGACGTAGGAGTTACAAAACTTAATATACTGAGCATTTTCATTGCATCATCAGCTCGGCAGTTCTCTAGTATTACCACTTGAACAGCTCGTTCATGTGTATTTAATCCCGACAGTAGGAGATAGTTAACCCATCTCTTCTTAGAGTTTCCAGTTTTCTACCTTGTCTTCTTTTAAGGTCAGCGGCTGCGGGGGTTTTATGCTGCCAAAGTTATGGACACGGCGGCCATACACATCGCCATTCGGCGGCGTTTGCCACATGAGCCTCCATTGTGCTGTACTGTAGAATTTCAGTCCAGGCTATGCAGACTAGCTTTTGCTATGCAGAAGGCTTGCCTGTCTCACAATGTAACCTGCTCACGGTTCAAGTAAACTGCTGCCACCATGTTACGTGTTGTGCTGCTGCTGAGATTAAACAGACAACACGTTTTGTCAGGAACACAACGAGTCACGCTTTATTACAAAAGACCGCCATACAAGTTCTGCGTCTATCTCCCGGATAAACGTGTAGCGCCATCTACTGGCATAATAGCTCATAAACGTATCACTTAACATTATCGGTATATACAATATACCGATATAATGATAACAGAATTTTTATCATGTCTGATACGGTTCCATATTACATAGTTATTGTAGGGATTTCAGAGAACATCCAGTAATCTGTCTAAGTCATGTGTATAAAACGAATTCATAAAGAAAGATGGTGATAGGTAGTATGTGACCTTTGTCGTCCTGATGGTAGCCATGTTTGTGTGGGTCGAACAGCTGTTGCCACATGACGGTGGCCTGGCACCAAACTCCCGGTGGCGGGGTAGGGACGGAGTGCGGGTTCCATACTGCTACGGACCCGTGTTGGTTGGTTGGTTGGAATGTTGCACCGTACTGATTCGAGCAGTGGCTGTTGGGGGCACCCGAGGTAGTTGCGTCACGTGTGTTCTCTAGCCGGCTGGTACCGCGCTACTCACCCACGGGCATTCAGATTTATTACCCTTGATTGGAACGAGTTTGGGGTTTGTTCCCCATTAGAGTGTCGGAGTTTGAGCCGGATTCCGGAGTTTTATGGGTAAACTCCGACGTATTTCACGAGCTGAGAGCTGAAAGGGTTTCAGGCCTATAGGGGGAAGGCTGGTATTGTTTGTGTTCACATGCTACGTGGGACGTGATGAGTGTTTTAGGTCATTTCACGTCAGGGAGCGAGACGGCGAGCAAGAGATGGGTCCCTGAGAGTCCTGATTGGCTTGTGAAGATAATGGGAAAAGAAAAACTAGGTGAGCTGCACAAAGCACTGTGGTTGTGAATCACCATGCACTCGTTTGGGTCGACTGTGAGGGTCAAATGTCGCCGACGGTAGTGGTCTTGCGCCTGCGCAGACATGCACGGTTAAAAACTAATGGGCGCATTGACCTCCTTTGTTTACTGTTGCAGCCGTGCGGTGGAGGTCCTGGGCGGACATGGCGACCGTCCCAGGAGGTGAGGAGGAGGACCGGCCACCCACCGACCGGTCCGGTGGGAGCGAGCACCCGCACGACGGATTGGAGGCCGTGGAGACGGCGGCAGAGGTCGTCGAGGACCTGCTCAGAAAAGTGCAGCCGGAGAGCCCAATGGAGCTGGGCGAGGAGTGGCCGGAGATGCCATTCTCCGACGAGCTGCTGCTGTCGCCTCCTGCCTGGGATGTAGTGCCGGCAAGAAAGAAGGCAAGGAGGAAGCCGTCCGCGGGAGAGTGCTCCGCGCAGCCGTCTGGAGGAGGGAGTGCGCAGCCATCCGGCCAGGGGGACGCAGCCCCAAGAGGTGTGGCGGGAGCTGCGGTCGGCGGTGATCGACCGGGGGCTGCTTCCCAGGTATCCAAGAGCGTGGACTGGAGACTCTTCATGGCGGCTGCGACGGAGGCAGCCAGAAAGGGGCCGAGCGCCTCCATCGGAGGTATAATTAGTGGCGAATTATTCGGAAGACGACGTGTCTTACATAATGAAGAGGTGTCTCGTGCTAACGAATATGAAACCATGTCCCACCAACTCAAGCAATTGACCGCCTTGATGAAGGAGCATGCGGAAATGTTGATTAGTGTTAAAAATGATTTTGCAG
Source organism: Priapulus caudatus (assembly GCF_000485595.1). Classification (NCBI taxonomy): domain Eukaryota; kingdom Metazoa; phylum Priapulida; class Priapulimorpha; order Priapulimorphida; family Priapulidae; genus Priapulus; species Priapulus caudatus. The sequence continues at coordinate 758,306 of NW_014577116.1, read as the reverse complement.
CCGCTATGACAGCTGCACGTGCTGTGTTTCCCATAGTCTTCGTCTGTTCCTACTCGTCAACCGGATACGCTTTTGTTTCCCGCCCCACCTTATCCGCAGCGGTTCCCCTCAATGCCGCCACGTGCGCCTGTACGTTGCTATAATTGTCAACGATTGGGGCATATGGCTAGCAATTGCAGGGTGCGTGGAAAGGCGCAGGGAAACGCTACGGGGGGTCGCATGTAAGATTCGCGCGTGCGTCACATACCCCAACACCCACCCGCGTTTCCATATCTCTTTGTGTCTTCCTCAATTACAGCTAATAATACCCCGCGTTGCATGGTGTCTATTTCAGGGAGACGTATGTCTGCTCTTGTGGATACTGGATCCGATCTGACTCCTAAATGCGCAGCAATGGCGAGCAGCCACACAGCGGCGCCAGGCCCCACTAATGCGTACTAGTTATTCTGTTTTGTTGTCAGCTAGCGGGCATCAGTTACCCGTCTTGGCAGCAATGGTGCTTCCCCTGACGGTGGAGGGACAAGTATTATCTGTCGTTTTCCATGTTGTTGAAGATTTGCCGAGGTCTTGTGTAATCGGGGCTGATTTTTTGCAATTAAATGGGGTCGTGGTTGACCTTAAGGCAAATATTTTGCATATGGGTAGATTGATTGCTCCTTTACTCACATCTAATAATGATAAGCCTGTGTTCGCGAGATTGGCGGCAGCTGTTACGCTTCAGCCACACTCTCGGATCAGGTGTCAGTTTCGATTGCCAAGGTCGCTAAAGTTTCTAGATCTTAGGTATCTTAACACAATTCGTCGTAGCGATTTTAGCGATATAACGATAGCTCGGGCTTCTGCTAAGGTTGCGGATTCTAAAACAGTCTCCTATGTTTTGTTTAATTTAGGCTCAAACCTAATAAGGCTGCCGTGCAATTCTATTTTGGGAGTTTTTCAGGTTAATACACATTGTTCGCAGCCATCTTCGCTTGCAGTCATGGCTCCGCCTTTGAACGTGGCGCCCTCGTGTGAGCAAACATCCGCAGCAGCTATTTCTACGCCGTCTGACGTAGGTCTTTCAAGTGAGTTGTCATTTGAGAAGTCGGTTAGTCATGTTACTGATACGGACCAGCGTGTTTCGTTACTTACGTTCTTAAATAGGAATGAGGCCGCCTTTGCCAAATAAAGTACGGATTTAGGCAGGACGCACATGACGGAGTTCTATATCGATACTCAAGGTAACCGACCAATTCGTTCTAAACCATATAGGCTAAGTGTCGCACATGCGAGAATAGTTGATCAAAAGGTGCAGGAATTGTTGCAGGCTGGTTTAATTCGAGAATCATGTAGTCCTTGGGCTTCTCCTGTTATTCTTGTTCAGAAAAAGGATTCAGATTGGAGATTATGTATTGATTTTAGGCGTTTGAACGCAGTGACTGTCCGAGATAGTTTTCCTCTCCCTTTAGTCGATGACGTACTGCATCAGTTGGGGGGGGGTGCACGAGTTTATTCAACCCTTGATCTCTGTTCTGCATATCATCAGATGCCCATTGCTAGGAAGCATCAACATAAGGCGAGTTTTGTCACACCCTCTTGTCAAATGGAGCCGACCCGACCACGTTCGAATTCACCGTCGACGGGGAGAACGGCCCGGAGAGTACATCGTTCTATCCATCCCACATGCGCCGGACGGAAACGCTACTTGTCCGCCACGACGACGCCACCAACCCGCGCATCCGACGAGGAAGTCGACCACTGACGTCCACAGAACTTTAGGATGCTTCACTTCGCAGCCACGGATTCGTGAAGATTCCCTAGTAGTTTTGTACGGTGTGCGGTAGACAATAATGTGTCATTGTTATGTGTTGCGTATTAATTAGTTAAGTATTAATTGTATTGATGGTAGCTCAGATGCTATCTAAAAAGAGCATGCAACTAATTCGGCTATAAAATATTACCATGAAAGTAGAGCCAGCCAGGAGACTGGCAGATCGATGTCCACTTGAGTGACCACTTTAGTGAACATCGTTTTAGTGGGGGGAGAAGTGTAACGATGCCGTTACAGGGGCGAGAGTTGCTCTCCCCCCTCCCCGACACGAAGCGGAGGTATTGATTGAACAGCGTTGCCCCTGGCAACCAGGAGCAATCAATACAGCTGCACGCGGCCGCAGTTATGGCTGCACCAGTTAAGATGGCTGCCGAGTGTCGCAATAATGAGGTGCTAGCTGATTGAGGGATTAACTCTACGGACGTGTGGCGACTGCAATATATTTGGCATAGCGCTATAGCATTGACCATATTAAGACAATAATGCAGACTGACACTAGCTGATCAGTCATCCATGTAATTTAGTCCAAGTGGCTTAGTTGCCGCTAATCAGGCGTGAATTCCATCAACGCCGAAAGCGGCGGCCATGTTAAGCGCGCGTGACGCATTCCTGCGAATAGACGGCGCCACCTCCTGGACGGTGGTGCTACAGAATAGCGGGTCTTTCCCGTTAGGGGCCGCCACCGTCCAATGCGAGCGGGGTGAAGCCAAGCGAACGCAGATGCGACGGGCACGATGGTTGGTGGGCGTGGCACGTGGTTGACCATGTGACACGCGCGTGGGGGGGCACCTATAAAAGCAGCTGCGCGAGCTGTCTCGAGGAACTCGCTCCCGACTCCAGACGCGACCGTGTGCTTGTAACCGTGTAGTGAACTAAATTAAAAGCAACATCAGTCATGGTATATATTCTCTGATTGGCTTCTCTTATCTATGTATTAGCGAAACATAACATAGCAAACAACAATAGTCAAGTAGCGTTAAATCCAACGTTACATTTAGATATCCCGACAACAATTCACTGCTTAATTGCCGAAAAGGATCTCTGCATTTAACCCGTAACAATTTCTTGACCCAGTCGTGAAGGTATCAGTTAAACATATTAAAATTCGGAGATCGGTTTTGTATTGGCATGCTCAATAGTAGTTGCTCGTAAAATGACACCCCTTGCACTAACCTATCATCTTCGTTACAGCAAATTTTAAATTGTTTTTGCAGCATTGGCGATCTTCTCCAGAAGTCCGGCAGCCTACAAGGCTCTTGCCAAACTGCAAATTCTGCAGCTACCTTGTGTTCGAAGTCTGCAAAGACAGATGGAAGCAGCCCTCGAGGTCAACGTGCTGTCAGAAAAAAACATGCACGCTGCAGCCGCTTACTACCACACCTTCAAACAGCAAAAGGTTTCTGAAGGTCAAGAAGAACCTAAGGGTGAGGGCGTCTTGATTCTCGATGAAGTGCGCGTCATCGGTAAGGTAATGTGGAACAGTAAGAATCTCCAAATGTACGGTGTCGCGCTAACACCTGACGATCTCAGCACCTTACATGACATTTACGAAACACTGGAACAAAAGAAGCGCATAGCACCAGCACAGTCTGTCCTGCAGTTTCTTTGGAGAGATCTGTCTTCATCCTACGATGTCATTGGCCCCTACTTCGCTACAGAATCTTCCCTCGAGCACAAATTTTTGACAGGATGCCTTGCAGAAACCATGAGGCTATTCGAGGCCCATGGGTTTCACACCGTCTGCATAGTTTGTGATGGTGCTGGTGCAAACTTGACCACAATCAAAGCGTGGACCGGGATAAGGCGAGGTGCGTACAGTCGATCGAAGGAATCTTACACGCAAGACATTGAGCCGTGGTTTACGAACCCGTTCAACCCGATGTACAGAGTGCATTTCGTCATCTGTCCGTCGCACCAAGTAAGTAATTAATACTATATTTAGATATTTCTTCTGTTGACAGTAAAAGGAAATAATACCAATTTTTTTAATTCAAAGCAATGCAAAAATGTTTATTACGTTTCGGACTGTAAAACGTGCATGATGAAACAAACTATTTTTTTTAAATAATGATACACTTGTTTCAGACATCTCACATAAGTATGATACCTAGATGACCGCTTACAGATTGAATAGGATTTTGTTCAATAACAATATACTTTAATATAAAACCCTTTTTTCCAGCTTAAAAACATGGTCAATGCCTTGTTTTCATCCCGTCAACGTGGCACAAAGTCGTTTACGAGATTCCGTGCTGGTGAGGTTATTGCCTTTGGTTGGCAGAGCATATATGATATGTATGAACGTGAGGCGAAGCGTCGTGAAGCCGAGCATGCCAGAATGATTCCAATCCCATCCTATACCATCGCATTCCATGCCATCCCATCACACCGCATCCCATGCCATCCCATATCCCATCCTATACCATCGCATTCCATGCCATCCCATAACATCGCATGCCATGCCATCCCATCCCATCCCATGCCATCCCATCCCAAACAATAAAAAATAATAAGAAATCAAAAGATAAAAGACAACTTTATATATATATATAGATATATCTCAATCTGTAGGGGGCAATCCAAGCCAGTCACTGGGCGAAGCAAGGGATTTGTGACACACCTAGGAGGTCCTGTGTTTGGCTGGGAAGCTGTCGAAGACACGTGGAGGCGTGATAAAGATCGCAGAGCAAAAAATGTTTCTAGAGAGGTACCATCCTTACAGGAAAGCTTCATCAAAAGGGATGCATGGACAAAGTTGAACGTTCGTCCAGCTAAAGTGATGCAGGTGCAATTTAATTAATAGCTAAAATGCTAGCGGACCTGCTACACACCAAATAAAGTAGTATAATTTGTAGTAGTAACGTTTGCGTATTTAAAAGCACAATGTAATTTTAATTGCAAGCCTTCCATCGTAATAATTAGGTGTGAGATCCCTCGTAAGTAATAACATTGTTTTATTTTCAGCAAAGGCAAGTTCTCGCAGAACTGATACACCATGCATTGCCAGTAGACAAGCCACAGCCCACCAATGCTGCAACTACCATAATGACCAGAGATAATACCTCCAGGAATGCAACTTCCTATTTGAAAATGGTCTGCTAAGCCATGATATCATTGACAGAAAGCATCTCAAATCACTGGACAATATCCGAGAAGGATACCAGTTTTTTGAAGATCAGTTTTTACCGACACTACTAGGTAAGATTTGGTAAATGACATGAACATAAAGTATTGTATCTAGAGCCCATTATATATATTAATGGGCCCATATAATTAATGGGGTCTTGATAGTATCTATATCCTAACTTCTAGTAATGTTTCTTGAAACGAGCTTTAAACTACGTTATAATTTCTTTGTGGCATAATTATTCATATTTATTAATAAACTGTTTGCATATGAAAATTCCCAACACATGGAACATTCATTCCAGTTGACAAGCCCCAAAGAAAGACGCTTCTTGTCTTGGCAGATTAATATTTTTATAATGTACTACCATAGTCACAAATCACATAAATCCCTAACAAATTTGAAAATTGACTCTCTTATTAGCTTATGTGTTACTGTGGATGTGTAACATTTCACTTGCAAATATTTGGCATAATTATAATAATATTAATAGCAGGTATTAATAGTAAAAATTATATCAATAAAATTTAGCAATATGTTACCTCTTCTTTCAGACATGGGACCTTCTCAGCGTGATGTATTTTGGTTTCACTGGCTTGGATTCAATTTTCATTGAAAGGCACCCAGATAACTACATATCACCACTGAGAATTAATGGAAGTGCTGTTGAGACATTGTTTTCACAGTTTAAGGCTCGAGCCGGAGGTAAACTAACTTCACTAAGCTATGAGACGTTACTGAGGAGTTATTTGACCAAAAGAAACCTGGCACCAAAAACTATTCATCTCAGTGCAAGAGACTACAGAGATGTGGAACTTAATATATCACATGCACCAATGATGAGAAAATCCAAGAAAAAATAGAGAGTGCATATTTGCATATAAGAGTTTTAGTAGAGTATAGTGTATCGAGCAAAGGTACAAGTATTGAGTGTAACCTAGCTGCCCGATTGCTGCTTTCCCACGAGAGGGTGCATGACGCTCGTTGCTCCTAACAGTAACATCACAGGAATGGAGCCTGGTATGGTATATTAACATGAGAGTGACGTTGTATACAGTACACTCGCTATGAAAGTTCTGTTAATTGATGCTAACTTGCGCAACAGCGTTATTTAGCGTATATTCACATCGCAGTGACTTGACAAAACCAAATGTGACATTGTATCTTAAGGCTAGGCTGCAGCTCTGTTACTTATCGAAACTGCTGATATTGCACCAAATTTTAATTTCGTTTTCACTTGTACGTCAATAACTATGTTTAACGACAATGATCTAGTTTTATTTTGGCACCAAAGTTGGCCTTTATGACCACATGGTTGAAGTTATGTAAATTTTACATTAACACAACTATACAAATTGTCTCGTAGATTAAAACCTCCTTTTGTAGTGGTGAAGCCCTCACTTTCAGCCTGAATTTGTATGAATGCAGATACAAATTCATTTAGTCTCGCATGCACAAACTTTTTCTGCCACATACTGAAGTGTTCCATCATGAGTGTGTGTCGAACAGCTTCCACAAAGATGGTCTTCAAACTGCTTGATGCTTGTACCTGAGGAATGGTCAGCTAAATGAACCAAGTTGATATGTTGATCGAAATCAATGAAATCAAGAGGTCATTAACATATAAAATGGGCTCTTTATATAATTAATAGGTTGTTGATAAAATGGATATGCATGTTTGTGCTTAATGGGTATATATTAAATAAACCCATGATTGATATATATATATATATATATATATATATATGTGTGGTGTTCAGTATCAGTGATAAGAGTGTGCGACATAACGTAGACGATAGAACCGGCACAGGCAAAATTTAAGATTTCGCAACAGATATGTTGTAAGCGTGGTTGATATTATAGTGGATCTTATTAATCTGAATTTTCTACTTTTCATTGAACGATATTTTTGAAACTTTGTATGCGAGCATTAGCAAACTCGTTAGTACATTACAGCTGCACACAAGTGTTACTGAATGTTCAGAGTCAGATGGTCAGTTCTATGCAGGGGAGGATCTAGCTTTCAGGAGACGGGGGGGGGGTTGTTAATATTTGAGTGAAGGCGTGCCAAAGGCACGCGGTGCTAAGGAGTAGAGTGCCCCCACCAGTATCATAACATTAGTCAGTGGCTGCCCGGAGGGGGCGGGGGAGTGCACCCACCCCAACCCCCTCTAGATCCGTCACTGACTGCTCTTTCCCCGTCCTGTCCTAGTAACATCTCGTTTGGGAGGCGATATTGGAAGACGTCACATCCTGTCGTCATATCCAGTGTTTTGCTACAGCGAGGGCATAATATTGGTTATACAATACCAAGAGGCCCAGCCCCGATGCCATTACCCTTGTTCTTGCACGATAACAAAAAGGCCAGAACCACCGTCACCCAGTAATTTTCCTGAGTGTTACTTAGTTCAAAATTGGCATCAATAATCATTTCCTGGAAATTTGCTGATATTTTTCATGGTTATTAGTAGTAAACAGTATGCTTGTATTTTCAGAATTACTTGCTGTACAGCAACATGATGCAGAGTTTTCGTGGAAATACATTCAAATCCCTTGGACTTCAGCAATCAACAGGTGTGCAGATTAACGAGGACCTTATTCCAGTAGAAGCCGTTGCATTCACTTCAGAGATCGGAGAAGGGTCAGTGGCACGAGTGTACCAGGGTTTATTTAACACCTCAACTGTAGCATTAAAAAAGTTCAAACTAGGAAAAGATATTCCAAAGTATGAAGAAATGCTAAGAAAATAAGCTAAAAACTTACTCTGTTTGTTTTGGCCTGTTTGGGCATTTGCATACCTGAGATGACTCTTGTATTAGAATTCTGTGTTAAGTCACTGGAAATAAATGGTCAATCAGTCATGTGCTATACAGTACGTCAAATGATATATGCTATTGGAGATGCACTACCAGAAGACCTAAAATTAGAAGCATTAGATCAGACAGCACATGGAATGGCTTATCTTCATCAAAACGATATTGTTCATTGTGACCTGAAATCACAAAATATTCTGGTGAGTTCTGGCAAGACTTGTGCAGATGAGTGGGTTTTTAAGGTTTCAGATATGGGAGAGGCTCGTTCAATCCTACATACAACCTACATGTCCACCGTTTCACATACAAATAGATGCAGTTGGCACATTGCCATAGCAAGCTCCAGAACTGCTGCATGGAAATCCACACTACAACACACCAGTTGACATTTACTCTTTTTCAATGGTGATGTACGAGTTAGCTCATGTAGATCAGCACTATCTTTGGCAAAAAGATGCAAACTGCACACAAATCTGTACTAGTCTGGTGTTGAATGGTGTAAGACCAGAAATCAACATCAACGTTCATGGCATGTACGCAAAGTTAATGACGCATTGTTGGAACCAGGCCCCTACTATGCGACCACCATTTACAGAAATAATAGGAATACTGACACATGCAGAAGATGACACTATAAACCAGTGCTTTCTCGTCTAGCAAATCACTATCTAATGTGGAGCCAGCACAGGAAGCATAATTTAATACTCAGCAGTCTCAAACGGACACAGGTAAAGTACAAGCTGATAGCCAGAAGATGTCAGAATTGGAACCAGCAACAAATGCCCAGCCCAGCAGCCAGCAGCCATCTTTAGTATATCCAGCAAAAGAAGCACAACTCGACACTCAGCCGTCTCAAATGGACACAGGAATAGAACCACCTGATAGCCAGATGTCAGAATTAAAACCAGCAACAAATGCACAGCCCAGCAGCCAGCAGTCATCTTTAGTATATCCAGAACTAGACCCGATGCAAGAAAAATGGAGTAATGATCGTAAGCGCATTGTTGTGCACAAAGGACGCGCATTTTTTGCGGGAAGGGCGCACGCGACCGCAAATATTTTAAAACACATACGTGAGCCATTGTTAATGGATCCGTGCGCCGAAATGTGAGGCCGGGCGCACGGATCCATAACAGGGAGGCAGAGTGGTGAAGTATGGGGCGATTGGTGACACGCTTTGCAAATGAAGACTGTGTTTCCCCGTGTTTCCTCACAAGATCCCTGTGTTTTGCTGCAATCACGTATCAATAGTTTGTAATGTAATTTAAAACGCAAGAGAACCGTAAAACATGAATGCATACACAAATCATCACTTTTGATGTTTGAAATGCTACAAAACCTCAAAACATGGATAAATACACAAATCATTAGCTGTGGCGTGTGCCCCAAATAACAAACCTTGAAATATTTCCCAAACATGCGGGAAAGGGATCGCACATGGCCAAAATCATTTCTGTAATTCCATCAGTTTTGAGATTGTATCACCTCTTTGACGTCGGCAGACAAATGGTTGGATTATATGAGCAGTATACTGTGACAGTGCAGCTCCGTTAGCCCAGAAATCTAGAGGGAGATAACCCATTCAACATACTTGCTGTAGATACTGCAAACTGGCCCATACACATTATCCTATAAGACATTAAAGGACCAGGCTCTTTGCGCGCAACTTGATTGTTTATAGATGGCGAAATGGTTTTCTCCCGGGCGTTTACTCGCCGTGAAACTGCTGCGGCCGAGAACTGATAATTTTTGAGTTTCGGTCCACTAGATGGCGATACCAGCAGTATAAACAAACTGGTTTGCGCGTGGCGTGACTACGTCGCTGCGCGAGCGTACCATTTCTGTTTTCAAAGTTGAGTCGACAGTGGTGGTTGTTCAGTGCTTATTGTCGTCTCTGTATGAGTGTTTTCGACAAAAATGGGTCGTCCCAAGAAGTATTTTTCGGAAGAGGACCGTCTTCGTGCTAGACGGGCAAAATATAGTACTAACATTAGTAATATAGCAAACAGCGTTGAGATTCCCGAATCCATGGAAGACTGGCTGTTTTGGAAGACAACCGGCGAGTTTGAAAGCGAACCTTGTGTGATGTGACAGGTGCCAAATTTTATGCACTGCTATTTGATGAATCAACAGACGTGAGTGTTACTCAGACTTTGATGATCTAAAAGCGTCGTGAAGCCGAGCATGCCAGAATGATTCCTGGTATGCAGCGGAGCTTCATAACGCGAGATGCCTGGACCAAGTTGAACGTTAGACCAGCCAAAATAATGCAGGTACTGACTGATGTTTACTTGCATAAATCACAAATTTTATTACGCTTCAGCATGGTACCTATAGATACCATATATATATACCAATATTCAGAAAATGCGTATTTCTTAGGCCAAACCAAAAAATAGGTGTGTTTCCTATTGCATCAAAAACAAAAGTAGGGTAGGTAGGTAGGGATATCTATTTTTATTTTTATTTATTTATTTTTTTGGTTCTTAATATCCCTCTAATGCATGCTATAAAGTGGTTTATAGGTAGGGGTAAGTTAGTAAGCAAGTCCAGAACGTGTTTGTAGTAAAAAATCTCATGTTTTGTCTGTCAGATTTCAAATTAAAAAATATTTTTATTTTTTATTTTTTTGATGGAAAAATTTTAGGGTCGGCCATAATAATCTAGGGACGGTCGGTCTACCGGAAACACCTTTTTTTGTTTGGCCTTATAGTGTTAAATATATTATATTGTAACAGTAAACATTACTATGCAAGCACTTTGTGTATCCCCGCACATCTCTTCGTGCGTCGTTCGCATTCATGCGGTGCAGTGCGAATACATTTTAAACAATCTAATGACTTATATCCTGATCTGCAAAAATGGACTTACAGCAAGAACATGTGCTTATGGAGTTGGAGAGCTATGCACAACCAGACGAGCCGACGGCCATACCTCGCGAGAGCAAATCCGTGATGGCTACGCATGGCTATTTGGCAGCATGCAACCCAATGTTTGAGCGCGGTTTATTGTCACATCAAAGAGTGACTGCTCAAAATCAACACGTTCTGCACAACATCTTGGAAGGATATCGCTACTTCGAAAACTGGACTAAAGAATTGGAAGGTAATGCATGCAACTCATGTTCCATACAAAGCAAGTGTAACGTATTAAATTCTGTAAATGAAAAAGCTTTACAGGTGTGCATATCACCTCTGTATGAAGGTAATGATGTATACTTGAACTGTAATCTCTTTACCTATAATTACCCTAATTCTTAATTGCTACCTTCAGATATGAGCGACTTCCAACCTAACTCCCCCAGAGAGAGACGATTTCTGGCATGGCAGACGTGGGATTTGCTCAGAATTGCAGTGTCTGGATTCCAGGTTGTATGTGCTGATTTCTTGAGTAGGCATTGCGATAAACATTACATTTCCCCGCTACGCATCAACGGCAGCGCAGTGGAAAGTCTTTTCTCAAGGCTTAAAGCTTACACAGGTGGTAAACTCACATCTATAAGCTACCAGACATCTAGAAAAAGTATTATCATACAAGATGAGACAAAACACCCTAGTATCGAGGGATACCGAGACGTACCGTTATTCTATCACTATGATGGTTGAATGAACAGGTTGACCGATATCATGCATCATAAACTGTAATTTCGGGTTCGATTAGTAGATCCTATTGTAAATGCCATGCAGAAAGTTTACAGTTGCTTTTTAGCCAAGCAGTAAAGTTCATCGCGCAAGGTAAAGCCACTCCTTTTGTTTGGACTCCTAGTGTACAAGCGTCATTTGATACATTGAAATATGCTCTTGTTTCGGCGCCTATTCTAGCACTCGCAGCGCCGGATCGTGATTTTGCATTATACTGCAGGGCCCTCGCTACCCACTCGCCAATTCGCCAATGGCGAACAAATTAGTAATCTGGCGATTGAAAGTCTTATTTGGCGAAAAAAATGACGAACGTAATTTTCCCTTAATAAACAGCAAGCACAAGCCACGATGTGCACAGCCACGGACGTGGGTAACACAGGCACTTGAAGCGTTTCAACTGTAAACACGCCGCCGCCATTGCGCGCACACTGACACATAAATATATAGTTATGTTTATACTATATATTATAATCAGTCCTTGTCCTTGTCATCGCGCGCCATCGCGCGCCTCGATTGATCAGGAGAAGTGCGAAAAAACGCACACCTCGCGTGCTGAAACGTTTTTGCAACGCGTACGGGAACCACGAGATGCAAATGACTTGAAGTTGCATGTACTATTGCTGCAAGTCATGACATTGTTTTCAAAATGTGAACACCAGTTGTGTACTGGTGTCGTGTACTGGTATTCGTGTCGTGTACTGGATAGTAGTGCTAGGAATCGCTCCAAAAACGGAGCTCGATTAACCGAAGTGTAAAACGGCTCTGGTGCCGCATATAGCAGGATAGCATGCGTATACTACGATCGATCGCGTACATCAAAGCCGGCCGCCGCGCCATACGACCTTCAGGCTCGTTTATGAACTAGCCGGCCCAGGCTCTATACGACTGTTTCACGTTGTAGGATTCTAGGAAACGTAGGTAGGAACTGTTTCACTTCTCGCCAACGAAGTTCTGGTTATAAATATTTTGGCTGCTTTTACTTTGGCGTGAATGCGTGAGAATACGTAGGGCATGCGGGAGTGCGGGAGAATGGGTCCAGATGCGTGAGTCTACCGCGAAATGCGCAGCGTGAGACTTAGTAGGTCTGCTAACAAAGTAAGATTTAAACTAAAAGTAAAAAATGAAATTTTATTTTCGGGGTGCATCAAATGCAGTCCAAGACATTCAAATTTGTAAAATTTTGTTGGGGGAGACCCCCAGAACCCCCTCTACCTCTCTTCGTGTGTGTGGTACTGTAAAACGAAAACGAAACAGAAAATGAGACACATGATAAACACAACAATCATCACGTGCCAACAATCAGCAGTCAGTGGGCGGTCGCGGTTGCTGGCATGTTATAACGCGTTAACAGCGCTAGCAGTGAACACTTTCGTTCGGAGGAAAAAATCGAAACAAAAATGCCACCCGTGAAGCCGAAAATCCCAACGAAGAGAAAAATAAAAGTTGAATGGTTTGCAAAATTTAAATGGCTGAAACTGAACGATGGCAAATTCTACTGTCAGTTGTGTATTGATGGAGGAAGGGACAACATCTTGACGGCAGGGAAGTCGACTCAGGCACCAAAGTTAGACGATTTTCAGAAACACGAGAAAACCGTGGATCACAGGTTTGCAATGTCAGCCAGAACGGAGAAAGTCACTGGAGCCATGGAAAAGGCGACCGCCCGTGCTTTTGACAGTATTAAGGAGGCAGTTATTGCCGTAATGAAGAATGTTTATTTCACAGCCAAAGAGGACATGGCGAAAGCAAAAGTTGAGAAACTGAACAAGCACTGTCTTTTCATGGTATGAACATTTATTTATTTATTGGGGGGGGGGGTTGATATATTTTCACTGGTGCAATTTTGAATCTAAATTTAAACAGTTTAATTATTTTGAATCTACTAGCAAAAAGTGCAGGAAAGTTTACACTTTTTTTTCTTAGACTGACATTCAATTTATACTTTTCAATATCATCACTAAGCAGCCTGGCGAGAATTAAAAATTACTACAGGTCAATTTTATTACTGCAGCATCATGTCATATTGTGATTGATCTTTTATTTTGTGTTTCAGGGGTGTAAATCTCTGGAACCCATGACTGTTGATGACCGGGTGAAGTACAGTTCATATGATTCAGTGAATGATATGCTAGATGTCATGGCCAGTGGAATAAAAACTGAAATATTGTGTGATGTGACAGGTGCCAAATTTTATGCACTGCTATTTGATGAATCAACAGACGTGAGTGTTACTCAGACTTTGATGATCTACATTCGTTATGTCAGCAAGGGTAGGCTGATGAGTAGATTTCTTTCTGTGTCGGCCTTGCATGGATGTACTGCAGAAGACATTCACAAAGCCGTTAAAGAAACCTTGTCAAATGCTGGACTGCCACCTTCGTCCATGATAGCTGTAGGAACGGATGGAGCCAGCACCATGACAGGGTCCAAAAGTGGGGTCACCACACGGATGAAGGATGAAAATCCTTTCCTGATGTCTGATCACTGTGGGGCTCACAGACTTGCCTTGGCAGCAGGACAAGCCGCTAAAGTTGTTCCATATCTTGTGTCCTATCAAGAAACTGTAAATGCTCTCTGCAAATTGTTCAAATACAGCCCGAAACAAAAATCTGCACTAAAAGAAATCCAAGGCTTGGTTAATGATGATCAGCTGACTTATCATGAGGTTTTTGAGACTAGATGGTTATCATTCAACAACTGTGTTCAGGCAGTCAGGAGAACATTAGATTCTCTGCTTACTTATCTCTCTTCATGTGACAAAAACAATGCTAAAGCAAAGGGTATTTTGAAGAAGGTATCCAAGTTCAAGTTCATTGCAACAACACACCTACTGGCGGATTCTCTGGTTATTTTGTCACAGCTCTGTCTTGTTTTACAGAAGAGTAAACTGCTGTACAGTGACATGGTGATGCATGCCAAAGCTACTATTTCAGCTCTAACAAACCTAAAAGATCATCTTGAAAATGGTGCTCATTACAAAGAATTCAAAAGCACACTGCCAGAAATTCAAAATCTTCAGTGTCAAACCAGCTTTGATTTGCATGGCCATGCCATTTCTTACTCGACAAAACAAGCTGAAGAAGCTGAATCTTGTGCCAAGCAGTTTCTCAATAATGCCATTCAAAACCTTCAAAGCAGGTTCTTGTCAGAACAGAGCAATAGCAAACTGTTTGCTATGTTTGAGGTGCTTGTTCCTGGTAAGATGCCACCATCAGAAGCTGATCTTGGCTTGTATGGCCAAACTGAAATTGCATATTTGGCCAAGATTTTTGGTGCTGACAAAACCAACAAGCAAGGTGATCTCTGTCACGCTTTAGTAGATGCAACAGCCATGGTGTCAGAGTGGCAGCTGTTTAAGTATTTCATGTTCAGTCACACAGGCCAGTCATTTGCAGACTTCTGGTGCATGGTCTTAATGCAGCACCAATCTTCTTACCCAAACATCTCTCTGATGGGCCAGCTGTTTGTGACCCTACCATCCACAACAGTTGATGTGGAGAGGGGTTTTAGCAGACATAATTTGGTGAAAACAGCACTGAGAAATAACCTCAAAACAGAAAGTGTTTGTGACATTCTAACCATCAAAATTGAAGGCCCAGAAGAAGAGATGTTTGACTTTGAAAAGTGCTATGTTAAGTGGTGTGCCAAAAAAGATAGGAGAATTTTCCTGCCAGCAGTAAAGGAAAAAATTCAGACAATTTGAATGTCTTGTTCATGGTGGTGAATCGTAGTGTTAGTGTCTCCGTCATAGACAGGTGGTGTTTGTTTGCATTAAATATGTGTAGTTTTGTACTTCATGCATATAAAAGTTTGTGAAAAAATAAAGAAAAGAAAAATTATTTATCGCCTTTTTGTGTTCATAAAATGTTGGGCTACAGATGTGGCTAACAGGAATCCAAATTGGCTAATGAAAATTGATTCTGGCTAATTGTTTGGCTACAGAAAAAAAAATCCTAGCTAGGGCCCTGATACTGTGATGCGTCATCGCACACGGTGGCATCAGTATTAACACAGATTGCTTTGGATGGGAAAGAGCATGTAATTATGTATGTTTCTAAACAGCTTACAGGTCCGCAGTTGAATTGGCCTATTGTGGAAAAAAGAGGCGTTCGCGATTGTCTATTCGCTGACACGGCTGCGTCCCTTCGTACAAGGTAATCGGTGTATCGTCTATTCCGATCTTTAATATCGGCTAAGTCACTCAGTAATGCTAGATTGCAAAGGTGGGCGGTTATCCTTTCACAGTATGATTTAAGGATGCAATATATGCAGGGGAAACTTAATGAACAAGTCGATGCACTATTGCGCCTGCAGACGTCGCCGGGTACCAGTTTCGTCGATGAGGCAATGCAGGAATTGGACGAAATGTGTTTTTTGGTCGACACGATAGAAAATGAACATCCCAGCGATGTTGTTGTAACGGTAGCTGATACTCACGTCACTGACACCCTAGTTCCACTCACTGATCCTATTCGCTTTCGTTTATTGCAGCAGCAGGATTTAAACTTGGCACTGATTATTGATGTTTTACAGAAGGCACGGATTTCATTACGGCAGTTGAAGCGTGTGGAGTCATATTACATGGAGGAGGGTTTGCTTTGTCATTTGTCAACACAGACGAATGCTCATATGCCACATTGTCAAGTTGTCATACCGTGTGTTTTGATACAGGAGGGAATGGCTGCTTGCCATTCCGATCAAGGTCATTTGGGATTTGATAAAACGTATAGCAAGATGGCTGAGCGTTATTACTGGCCTCGCATGTACCCGCAGATATTGAATTTCGTTAAGTCATGTGTACCTTGTAATTCTAGGAAGCTGCGAAGGATTAATGCACCATTGCATGAAGCTCCTATTCCGACGGCGGTTAATGAGACAGTAAGCATAGATTTGATTGGTCCACTTCCCATGACAGATAGAGGAAACCGATATATAGTGACATTCGTCGATTTATTTTCAGCATACCCTGAGTGTTATTGTGTGTCAAATAAGTCTGCAGCAACGATAGCAGATTTGATAATTAACTCATACATCCCTACTCATGGTTGTCCTTTGCGTTTCTTAACAGATCGTGGTCTAGAATTTTGTAATCATCTGATGAAACGTATCTCGGATACATTTCGGATTCATCACGTTAAAACAGCACCATTCCACCCTGCATCCAATGCTGTTTGTGAAAGATTTCACAAAACTTTGAATTCGTTTCTAGCTTGCGTTATTGACCGGTTGCACGTAGCGTGGGATGACAAGTTCGGCCCTATCTTATTTGCATATCGAACAGCGGTACACGCTACTACGGGCTCAAGTCCATTTTTTTAATGTATGGGAGAACACCTGTCTTACCCTTCGATACACTCTTGCGTCCCCGTGAACGTACGTATGCAACTGATCCTGTGTCTGTAACCTTAGATACAATGCATGAAGCCTGCACATACATTATTGAGCATGAATTACAAAAGAAAATCAGTGAGCAACAGATTGTTAAGATGATAAGATATATTGAGATTGAAACTGGTAGAAAGCAGAATGTAGAGAATATTTCAAGGGAATGGGTTGAAAAGAATGTTAGAGTTAAGCAACATATTCAAGACATCGATAGAATATTTAATGGAACAAAAGGGAAAATGCGTACACTAGATGAACAGATTGAATCAATTGTTAGTGCAGATACAAAAACGACTATAACACAGAGGAAAAAGACAGCTTCTCAGATTAAAAAATCATACAATGTTATTGCATCTGAAGAAGTTGATAGGCCATTGGATGGAGATACTACTTATATATATTATTATAAGGGATTAGCTCGATCTATTTTACGATTCGTTCCGAGTGTGCATGGGATTAATAAAGAAGTATAGTGTTAATCCAATTTGGGATTATATACTCAGCGAATCTAATAGTCAAAAGAAGGGAAAGAAAAATGCTGATAACCGTATCAAACCGGTGCAATTCTCTGATTGGCTTAAAAATAATAAACAAGATATTCAAGTGATGATACAATCTATTCATTAGAAAGATTACATCACGTTACAGCAGCCTTTTAATCTCTATTTAGGGAATGATGCTAGTAGATTGATTAATATTTCCATGGAGACTGTTCCTGAGAAGTTTAATGTTTTAGATCATTTTGAAATCATGGATGATGAGGATCATCAGAGAGAAATGATATTAGATGGGACTGGTTTAGAGATGTTAGATAATGCTCAATCTGCTGGTGAGAAGATTAGTGAAGGAGAGAGACTCGTTTATACAAAAAGTATGTATGATGTTAATATAGAAAAAATGGTTTTTAAGAAGGTTTTCAGCGGAAGTGAGTATTACAGGTATGACACCTCTAATGGATGAAGTGGTAAATATTTTATTTCTAAATTGGGATAGCATTGTAAAAGCAGAGCCATCACTTCAAATAGTAAGGCAGGATTTAATTAATTTCTTTGCTGATTATGGAACTCATGCAATGTTTAATTATCAGATGTCAAGGAATGAAATGCGAATAAATGTTAATGATCATTTGTTAGCTCACAAGGTGGTAGAGAGTACTTTAATTGAAACAATTTATACATATAATATCCAAGATGAGTCCTTTAAGAGCGTTTGTATAATGTTGGGTAGACTTATTCTAAGAGAGCCGATTTTAGGTACAGGTATAATAAAGAAGACAACAACAGTAATGAAGCAAAGCAGCTAATGTATAACGAGGGGTCAAAGATTTGACAGAAAACTCTTTAAGAAATTTAATTATAATGATTTTAATGGAAAATTGATACTTGAGGGCAGAGAGATTTTGTCAGATGCACCTACATTGTTAGCTTCAGAGCATAAAAGTGAATTGAGTGAGCTGCGTAATGTCAATATATTGATATTAAATAAAATGTGTGGTGGACTTTATTCAAAGAAAGATTTGATTGATGTTGTGGAACTTTCAGATTTCTTAAATTTAGAAGGAGATGCTCAAAAATATCTTTCAGTTTTAACGACTATTGAAGATAATGGGATATGCCAGTTCGGATATATTGTCAACTTTCATAGATAGCAATGAGGGAATTTCATTCACTGGTGTTGATCAATGTGGTAAATATTTGTATGATTCAGTTAAAGATCAAATTATGGCGGCTAATGATGATCCAGGGCACCACTGGAGGTAACATGGGAAAGAAACGAACACAGGCTAACATCGCTGAGCATTTCTAGTGGCGAAGCATTACTGAAGATGTTAAACACTGGGTAAATTTCTCGAGGCATTATTACTTATTAGGTAATACGACATCCATTATTAGGAACATAAATTCTTATCAAACGTTAAAAAATCATTCCATATATTAGTGTAGTAGTTTATGTTTGTTGCAGATATCCACATATTCGTATTAAAAGTTAACCAATAGCCTTCATTCCAGATGTTGGATGTTATTAAAGTATATTCTGTCTGTTGTAGATATCCACATGCCCCCAATGCCAGAAGGTGCACAAA
The DNA here is from genome assembly GCF_000485595.1 of Priapulus caudatus. Taxonomy (NCBI): domain Eukaryota; kingdom Metazoa; phylum Priapulida; class Priapulimorpha; order Priapulimorphida; family Priapulidae; genus Priapulus; species Priapulus caudatus. Next base: position 739,447 of record NW_014577116.1, on the reverse strand, counting down.
ATAAAAACAATAGTGCCTGAGCTGACACCTATTTATGTAAGTGATGCTGCAATTAAAAGGGAACAGTTGCCACAAATGTTGTTATCCTGTCAAAACAAGCATTACATGAGATAGCTATATTGCTACTTATCTCAATTTATGATTCACCACTTGGGAAGAATTCATAACTAGTAAAATAATTCATTTAGAACTTGTGGTACGAGGATAACAATTTAATAATGACGGGACCGCTCACCATAACAGCCATTTGCAGTATATACAAAATATTGAAAGAAAATTCAGGAAAGGATCATTTAAAGAGTGTCATAAAATTAAATTTATTTGCTATACTTGGCAGGCCAGACAGCCTTGTTGGCATCGACTTAGTTGGACCTTTCACTGAGACCAACCTTGGCCACAAGTAGGCCCTATGTAGGGACAGCAACTTGCCTGTTCTCAAAGTGGGTGGAGGCTGAACGAGTCTGTGAAAAGACAGCTGACAGTGTCTTACAGGCCTTGACAAAGTGGATCCACCGCTGGGGGGCCCCACTCAAGGTCATCACAGATAAAGGCAAAGAATTTAACAACAAGGTACAACTAAACTGGAATAATGTACCCAATTAATATTAACAGTAATAATCTAACCAAATATGATTACTGATGGTTTAACTGGGTTAGTTTATGATAGCGATCCTTTTGCACAGAAACTGAACGAGCAGATCTGTGAGAAGTTTGGTATTCGCCACCTGGTGACAGCAGCTTACCACCCACAAACCGACGGCCAAGACGAGTGTACAAAAGGGTCTTTGAAACGCCATCTCTCAAAGGCAAATACTGCAGCCAGCAAACATTGGAATATCAACATCTCAATAATCAATAAAAATAGCAAATACAAATCCTTCAGAGCTTAACAGTGATGTAATACATCGTTAACAAAAAGTGGATTCTGTGCTTGGGAGAGCCTGTTTAATTTCAGAAAACTGAGAATGAATAGACTTGAGGTCATTGTGTTTGTAGGTGGTCAATGAGCAGCAGGACGACTGGCACCTCTATCTTGAGCAGGCTTGTTGGAGTCTCCGATCATCCTTCAACAAGACAGGGATGGCTCAATGATCACATCATTGAAAAATCACAAAGTCTGCTGGCAGCCCAGTTCCCACATGTGGACAGCCTTCACAGTGTGTGCCTGCTGGACGCTAGTGCACGGTTGTCAGCGACTTTGGGCTCACCTGACCGCGAGTGGGTCAAAATTTTCAATGTGAACGGCAACCACTGGGTCACAGCCAGCAACATAAACACTGGGAGCAGTGTGCAGATGTACGATAGCCTCTACACCAGCCGAGCATCACAGAACATGATAAAACAGCTGTCTGTTCTGTCATTCATGTTTACGAAGGAAGATCAATTCCAACTCCACTACATGAACATGCAGAAACAGAAAGGTGGTGTTGACTGTAGCCTCTTTGCCATTGCTGTCGCCACCGCTCTGTGCAATGGCATCGACCCTACGGCGTTGACCTTCAATCAACCAGAGATGAGAAACCACCTCACAGCATGCTTTCAGGCTGGTGTGTTGACTCCATTCCAGCGAAGGCCAACCATGGAGTCACCAGTCGGGTTCGCTCAGCCGAGGTGATTCGCCAGAACCTTATCTGCTGCAGTCCATCTCATTAAAACGGCTGAAATAAGGTTGAAAAAAGGTTCCGGTATACCATGAATTTCGCACACATCAATTTTCGCTTGAAGGTCGTGTGAATGATGACTCACATGTGTCTTCGCGTGGATGCCGAGCACGCTCGTGCTCGTGAACGAGATGCCGCACGTCTCGCAGACGTGCGGCTCGACGAGATACTCGCGGCCCTAGATGCGGTGCACGCGTGCCGCCGTGCCTGATGCCGCGCATGCATGTGTGCTGCAGCAGCAGGTCCTCGCATACGACCACCTGCACCGTCACCGTCAACGGGCATCCGAACTTCCGCCCGTGCGTCGCAGGTAGAGCTCGTTCATGAAGCGATCTCCGCAGATCTCGCACCAGAAAGCCTCGCCGTCTTCACGGCGGCAGGAGTGGTCTGTCATCGCGCGTCTCGTCGCAAAACACGCGTGACACATCTCGCAGTAGTACGCGCCCGACGCGTCGTTGGCCCAGATGCGCGAACAAGCAACGCGAAGCCGGTGGCAGACAAACACCATAGAAGAAAGAAATTCAGTATTGCAAGCAACCAACATCGCACATGGGGAAAGGATTAAGCACCTTAAGATGTCCCTAGAGAACCTCGATCAGTATGGGCGAAGGGACTGCGTTGAGGTCACCAGCATACCTTGGAGTGATCAGGAAAACACGTCAAGAAAATAGCCAAAAATATGGGTCTCCAAATGACGGATGGTGATATTGTCCGAAAGGTCACATCGAATCAGGTCTTAAGTCGCATTGTTCACTTTTGAGCTAGACATGCTAGAACAGTGCATTGGTCATTTTTGGTCGATAACGGGATTTTCACATAATAGCTTCATATGAAATAAATAAATTATTGCCAGAAAGTTGATTTAAATAACTTTTATGAGGAGTATTGTCGTTGTGAATCGCTAATTACCCGTGAAAACAATCAATTTTCACTCCCACTTTGAGGCCGCTGGAGCTTGCTATACTATAAATAACCTGGCAATCCCGGTACCAAAATGAGGCTGGGGAATCCTCTCTCCAACTAGGTTAATAAATACGTCATTTTAAGCGACTCAAATGCGATTTTATTTGATTAGGTTAGGGCAATTTTCGTATACAACTCCACAGCTGATGAAAGCGCCATGCTGCTTGGCCGAGAGTGGGTCACTTGTAATGGCGGCGCCCATGTTATCAAAACGTGGATAGAAATTCTCCGTCGATTCAAAGCAATAAAACCCCGTTTTAAACAAAGTATGCCATTAATATTGGCTGATAATGAACGGATATTGAATAATTTACATACGTAGACTTGATTGCTGTTGTTTACAAACCAATACATGCCGGAATAATGGCAACATCGGCAGCGAAAGCGCTAAACGACCTGACCCAGTGCAATTTGCATGGGTGTTTGAAATTCCTGATGCACTGGATTTCGGTGGTGTGTTGCAAGAATTGGGAGCTGCAGAAGATGATGATTATGGCAGTGATTCAGATGCACATGATGATGATGCGAATCAGCCGGCAGAGGAGGGACAGGATTTGCACCCAGGATTAGATGAGGACACCCCAACTGTGATAGTTGATGAGGCACGCATAGTTTTGGATAATGTTGCCGATACCGTAGGCCTAGTGTTGGATTCAGTCGAGGAAGAATTGCTGACCCCCTCCTATGCATCAATAATCACTACGTTATCGTGGCAAATGAGATGTTTGCATGGTAGAGCTCATTAATGGTGTACTTCATTGCTGCAGTAGATGAGACCATTGCATCGTTGAGTAACCCCACCCCCCAATTTTTGGATGAAAAACAATTTTTAGTGGGCCTTGTCAACCCAAATTTAGATATGCGGATCAATGACGTTGATGCACATTGAAGTCCCTTGCCCTTACATGATGTACCGGTATTATTATATTTTTTTTTTAAATTTCTTGTTGGATTCATGCCTATGCGGATGGCGGCATTAGAGCACTTCAGGATTTACGTGGTGGCCAAAAACCTTATCTCAATAGTGCCATGGTTCTTACATTCGATGACATCAAACATTGTTAATTTCATCTCGACATTTGCTGAAACCCATGCCATTATTCTACCAGGACGTGTGCCTGGGTTCAAGAGAGCCGACATCCAATTGCTGCCTTCACATGAAACCATGAGCTCGGTGTGGAGGATGTATACAGCTGCTATGGAAGAAGCAGGTGAGAAAATAAAATTATGTATTCTTGCCTATAATCTTTCTTTTCAGATTTTAAAGCCAGGTACAAGTCGCAACTAAGAATTATAGTTTACTACAGCATACAAGGAATACATTCTTCTTGGTATACTTTTTTCAAATTTTAAAGTCTGGTAGTTGGTACAAGAATGACTAAGAATAAGATTTTAAAATGAAGTTCACTACAAGGAATACTAGTACTGTAACCTGGAAAAATAAAGCAGCCGAGTTCCAGCCACATTGCAGGAGACTGCAAAGAAGCAGAACCAAAGGCAGTCATTATTGAACATCACCGATGACACATTCCAGTTCTTTTTGCTCCTGGAGAAGCACTTGGAAACCCAGCGCCTCTTCGACCTGGAAAAGCAAGAGATCATCCATGTGGTCAAAGCACAAATCAGGGAAACGCCTGACTTGCAGGAAGCATGGAAGCAGCTAATCATGCCGTCATGTCAGCCAGGTGAGGATGCAACAGCTGTGTATCGGGAGCTTGTCCATTCGTTTCTATTCATAGCCAGCAATTACTTCAGGAAACGACTTATTCAGGCATTTGGACGATAGAAAACCGAAGCCCACAGAAGACAAATTATCATTAAACAGCAAAAAATATTGGATAAAACTTCAAAATTGTCACCAGCGACCATTGCAGCAGACCAGTTCCTGGGAAAACAGCTGACTCACCTGCACCTGCAGAAAATGCTTCATTCAAGCCCGAACTTCTTCTCCAGGAGCTACTCTAAGGACGAGCTGAAACCCTTCTTCAGGGCATACAGCATACCCTAGAGTACACGGGCATCAAAATCGAAATTGGCAGAAAATCTCGGGAGGAAAATCCTAGAAGTGGAAAGCATGCCACAGTTGTTATGCTTTGATACACCTGGATCGTCCAGGCCCACTGCAGATGAGGGTTGTCCAGCCACTGGCTGCAGATGAGGCCCAGCCTGGACCCTCAAACCTCCAACGGCAAGTAAGTCTGCAACGGCCAGGAACCTCCACCAAGCGTAAAACATCGGTGGCTGGTTCGAGGTCACATAAGAGGCAAAATACGAGATACATTTGCCCTATATGCAACATAGATGTGGGAGATGGCCAGTGTGTGGCTTGCGATCACTGTGAAGGCTGGCTACACCGAAGCATGTGCTAAATTACTAGATGAAGTCACACGGAACAGTGTATCTGCAAGCACGGAGCCTTGGGAGTGCATGGTATACACTTCCCAATACGTATTGGAAAATATTGCAATACGGTTTTTGGTCGCAATACTCACCCCTAGACAACACACAGCAATACCGAGCGTAGCTAAAACGATCCAGCAAAAAAAGTATCCAGCAGTCACACCAGAAATGGGCCCTCATCCCAGCACTCGGAAGACAATAATATTGGCAAGATGATGAACATACTAATTGTGTCCGTATAGGAAGCATCACGCTGTACCCACAGGACTTCCGGTCGCTTGAAGGCCATGGCTGGCTGACTGACAATGTAAGTGCACGCTTTTTATCGCTAAGAATATGTGGAATGATAGTGCGACTGGATATTTAATAATTGCCACTTTTGCCATAGGTCATACATGCCTATATGGAAGTCCTGAAGCAGGAGCAACGGACCAGGGTCGTATACCCGCTACCCTGTTACTTGGCCCTGAAATGGCGGACAGCAGTAAAGGGATGGCTTTATCCAAAGGTAGACTATATTGTCATTTTGGTTCTCGTAAAATCCCACAATAGCGCCAATTTATATCTACCGCCTTTTATTAACCCAATGGCAATTTTATTTAACCGAGTTAAACAATAAGTATCATGGACAATCGTTCATTCCAAGTTCTGGTGAGACCTTGTCAAAAATGCAAAGCAAGCAAATGAAAAGATACAGTAAAACAATTCCTTAAAATTGCTTATCATGCAAGCGTCTTTCTGTTACCATGCTACAGCCTAGGGCATAATAATCCATATTTGTCCCTCATTAGTAGCAATGACTAAGCATTCACATTGTGCAAATTACTTCATTTATTGTAATGCAAGCTCTTATCAGCTTATGTGTTCTTATTCTCTTCCATAGGTTTTCTTTGCAAGCTACCAGTATATCCTGATGCCCGTGCACTCTCCAGGCCACTGGGCCCTTCTCGTAGCCGATGTGGATGCCCGCACGTTGGGAGTCCTGGACTCATTGGGGCACGACAACCGTGGGCAAGAGTTCCTAGCAGACTGGCAGTAAGTAGATTCCTGATCAACAGCGGAGTACATACGAAGAGGGATGTGAAATAAGGCGGTTTTGACATTAGTATTCTATTAATTGACACATACGAAATACTTGTTTCCTGGATATCAGTTTATCAAAATGTGGAAACCTCGCTTTTCATATTGAGATTCTAAAGTGTGAGGTTGAAGAGAAGAACAATTTAATCGATATCTCGCTAAAGACTGTCCTACAAAAGTTTAAAATGGCTAATAGTGGAAAATGTTAGCCAGAACAGCTGGATGGATGGACCGCAGTGTCACTTCCCAGCATTAAGCAGCACGACAGTCATAGCTGTGGTGTCATCACCTTGATGGTAAGCCTAGAAAAAGTAAGGCACTTCTGTCATAGCATACTTCGATAATAATTTCCCGTAGTGAAGTTTGGTTGTAATATATAATTGTATTAATAGGCCATGAAGGACCTGTTTTTCTAAACCTTTAAAAGAAGCAAAGAAGTTGACGCGATGTGTGTTGGTATATTATTCCTGCATACTATTACATGTGTCTGTCACTTCAACAAGTCAGAATATAATCTAGTTCTGAACTTCATATTACCGACATTATACATGATTTATACTAAATAAATAACCCAAATACTATTAACTTATACTGTCTATTGGTCTGTTCTGCAGAACGCTGAGGCCCTGGCAAACAAAGTCGAGCCAGTCATAACGCAAAGCTTGCATGCCCAGCGGGATCATATCCGCCGGAGACTGCTATCGCATGCAACAAGAAATGGCGATCGGGCCTGCGATTTGCCCATCTGTTGCATGCCCACAGGCCCAGCAACATGGGTATGTTGCGATGTGTGTGACAGGTGGTGCCATCTGGTGTGCTGCGGTCGAAAAAGGAAACCCGCGGCAGAGGC
>NW_014577116.1:715861-730533 GCF_000485595.1 Priapulus caudatus | reverse complement strand
GCTCGCGGAGGTATGCACTCTCCGTTAGTGCCCTCTGTCTAGTTTGTTATTTAATACAGCTTTATCACACAGGGACTGCCTCCCAAAAATACTAAAGTGCTCTTCACAAAAGAGGTTAGTGTGGTTAAATAAGATTTTCCACTCATATGATTATAGAAGCACTAGCGTATTTGAAGGGGGGCACGTTGCCCCACCCCCTGCGAGCCATCTGGCTTAAAAAAGAAAAACGTATTCACTTGTGTTGTTTTTGTTTTGGTGTACATTTCCTGCCTGAAAGCAAAGGTATCAATAACAAAATAAATTTTACAATCATTATTAACATGTGCGCCATATTCATGCCACTTTTGCTACATGAGAATCCATAGACCATAGAATAAATTTGGTCTGGCCTTGCATTAGAAATTATATTATAGAGGTGCATCTCATATTCTCACTATAATGCAGCACTAATAGAACAGTTTAAGAATTAAGAACATTGTGGTGATATCATTTCAGATTGAGGATGTACTCAGAGATATTCACGGCCAGGGCACCACTGGAGGTAACATGGGAAAAAAACAAATGCAGGCTAACATCGCTGAGCATTTCTAGTGGCGAAGCATTACTGAAGATGTTAAACACTGGGTAAATTTCTCGAGGCATTATTACTTATCTATTATTAGGTACATAAATTCTGCTTAGTGTACAACATGAATTCTTATCAAACGTTAAAAAATCATTCCATATCTTGGTGTAGTAGTTTATGTTTGTTGCAGATATCCACATATTCGTATTAAAAGTTAACCAATAGCCTTCATTCCAGATGTTGGATGTTATTATAGTATATTCTGTCTGTTGTAGATATCCACATGCCCCCAATGCCAGAAGGTGCACAAAATAAAACCAATAGTGCCAGAGCTGACACCTATTTATGTAAGTGATGCTGAAATTAAAAGGGAACGGTTGCCACAAATATTGCTATCCTGTCAAAACAAGCATTACATGAGATAGCTATATTGCTACTTATCTCAATTTATGATTCACCACTTGGGAAGAATTCATAACTAGTAAAATAATTCATTTAGAACTTGTGGTACGAGGATAACAGTTTAATAATGACGTGACCGCTCCCCATAACAGCCATTTGCAGTATATACAAAATATTGAAAAGAAATTCAGGAAAGGATAATTTAAAGGGTGTCATAAAATTAAATTTCTTTGCTCTACTTGGCAGGCCAGACAGCCTTGTTGTGGGGTGGGAACTTGTTGGCATCGACTTAGTTGGACCTTTCACTGAGACCAACCTTGGCCACAAGTAGGCCCAATGTAGTGACAGCAACTTGCCTGTTCTCAAAGTGGGTGGAGGCTGAACCAGTCTGTGACAAGACAGCTGACAGTGTCTTACAGGCCTTGACAAAGTGGATCCACCGCTGGGGGGCCCCACTCAAGATCATCACAGATAAAGGCAAAGAATTTAACAACAAGGTACAACTAAACTGGAATAATGTACCCAATTAATATTAACAGTAATAATCTAACCAAATATGATTACTGATGGTTTAACTGGGTTAGTTTATGATATCGATCCTTTTGCACAGAAACTGAACGAGCAGATGTGAGAAGAAGTGGTAATTCGTCACTGCGTGACAGCAGATTACACCACAAACGAGGCAAGACGAGTGTACAAATAGGTCTGGGCCCAGATGCGCGAACAAGCAACGCAAAGCCGGTGGCAGACAAAGACCCTAGAAGAAAGAAACTCAGTATTGCAAGCAACCAACATTGCACATGAGGAAAGGATTAAGCACCTTGAGATGTCCCTAGAGAACCTCGATCAGTATGGGTGAAGGGACTGCGTTGAGGTCACCAGCATACCTTGGAGTGATCAGGAAAACACGTCAACTATAATTAAGAAAATAGCCAAAAATATGGGTCTCCAAATGACGGATGGTGATATCGTCTGAAAGGTAAAATCGAATCGGGTCTTAAGTCGCATTGTTCACTTTTGAGGGCGAGGACGCGCGGGGGTGCCGGCAGCTAGCGCGAGGAAGGCCCGCGTGATCGTCAACGACGACGACGGAGGAGCCGCCGCTGAAGAGCACGCGGCAGTTCGTTTCCTCCTCGAGGGCGACCCACTCGTGGCGACCCCACGCAGCGTCGCGTCGTACGTCTACCCGTCAGGAGAGCGAGCGTGGACAACAAACCTCTGGCTCGGTAACCAAGTCCATGTAATACGGAAAATAGTAATAAGTTAAATAATAATAATAATAAGCAATAAGAACTGGAAAAGAGAATGTTAAGAACAAAGCCCTTTGTTAAGGGACGCGCGGGGGTCAGGAGGCGTAGCTGACGGCCCCAAGCCGGCCAATAAGAGGGCGCGTGCACTGACACGCTTGACCCACGGTCACTCAAGCAGGCAGCGACCAATGACAGTGCGTAGACTAAGACAATGACGAACGCGTCACTATTTAAAGCGTGGTTTATGAAATTACGGCCTGCGCTACTAGTTTGCACACAGTCAAGACAAGTCTACCCATCTGTTGCCGTACCAGCTAACTACCTCACCGATTCATATGTAAGTGTATGTTGTGTCCCGTACCTTTCTGTTCACGGGACGCCTGGTACAATGGGCGTCCACGTTACAGTAATATGTGTAGTAAATATGTTTGTGCTTTAAACACGTAACTTCATTGTTGGCAAATTTATGTATGATGTAAAGCAGCGGTATCTCTAATAACATACACAGACCCTAACGATCACGGGTAACACATACGAGTAAGAAGGATCTCATTATTACATCCATGGTTCAGCCAGCTCCGAGCAAACTCCGAGCAAATATCAAGAAAAGGTAGGTGGCAACAAACAGCCAAACAAACCAAGAGAAAGAGAAGAATGCAAAAAATAAACATCAATAAACGTATATTTATTCAACACACTATTATCATATTATTATTACTCGCGAAATGGCCGCCTCCGGCCGCCATATTCGCTCGTTACGCTAATGAGACTACGATGATTTCTCTAAATACCGGCCCGATTCATAGTAATCTTTTAGTAATCTATTGACTTGATACGAAGACAATAATACAAGGATCCTGTTACTAACATAAAATTTTCTGTCCCGGTATTTTCATTTCTATATAAAATACTTTGTACACACCTTCTAATCCATTGTTTTTCTCTTCAAATTAAGGCTAATATAATATACAGAACCCGCTGAATACGATTATTTTTCTTTGGCCCGTCAGTTTCGTACTAACGGGGTGCGACTGTAGTAATGAATAGTAGTAATTGAATGAGGAGTTTAGCCTTTGCAGTAATTGTATCTATTTGTGAACAATTTAACGCTTATTTTATGCTAACCTCAGGGTACATTAATTCATAATTACCCGCACCAAGCGAGAGCCTAGTGCCAACTACATCACATGGTATATACACTATACGGTCACGAGTCACACGCACGCACGCACGCACGCACGCACGCACGCACGCACGCACGCACGCACGCACGCACACACACACACACACACACACACACACACACACACGACAACACACGTATATGAGTGAAACTCATTCATTACATCAGTTCAAGTTCCTTCCGAAGGAGTGACTGCCAGAGGCATATAGTCTCTCAAAAGCATAAGTGCTGTGCGGGTGCAGTGGAATCTACACCCAATATATCAAGCTTCTTTGCAGCAGATAGAGAATTGTCTGTCTTGACGCAGAACACTGACTCGGTCTTAATGCGCGGCAAACTCTGAAAGTTGTTGCCTGAACATTGCGTAGTAACTTGTAGTCACGTGATCGCGAGATTTGAATGGATAGCGTACTGTACACCAGATGCCTAATTATATTGTTTTAAATGGAAATTCGGGTATTTAAGCAATAACAGCTTGTAAATATTTCAGGTCACAGACGTCACACACAGAGACACAGAACAAAAAATTAATAGAGCTAGAGAGCATGAGATAAGTGGTACGCGCCAGAGTTGTCCCACGCTATACTAAACAGAGCTAAATACGAAATGGAACCCATATGTATTAGTGTATACGGTTACATCAACAGTCATATGGGTCAACGATTGTCTGGCTTATGGTGTACAAGTCTCGGTAACTGTATCACAAACAGTGGCCTATTGACTTTCGCGATTGCCAGAGCAGCTGGTATATCAGTGGAAGAGGTACACGGTAAGTACAAATACGTCGTTTGCGGTGATGACCATGTTATTTTGGGAGAGCAAAATGACATAGAGAAGATCAAGCATAAGATTGATATCAAGAGTAGATAATAACAAAAGAGTGAAACACCCAATTCCCGCATTTTTAATCGATTTTTCTTATCAAAATTTGCCACCAATAAAGAAGCAAGTGTTTACGTTCCTCAGTTTATTATGACCACTAATCACTCACCTTCGTGGTACTGATATTCGTTTACATATATTTGCTAGCGTATTGCTGTAAATCGTAATATTGCACGAGCTGAATTCGCACGATTTACCGCTATTGTTGTGACCTGTTTAGCCATTATTAGAAGGTATCGGGGCGCCAATATTTAGCAATGGACGTTTCCAAATCATTCGTGCCCCGATAGGGTTGAGAGACAATCTAAATTTCGAATTTTGATCTCGTGAAGAACCGCGAGACGCGCTCAGTTATTGGTGCAACACAAGAAATTGAAAATGTTGAGGATTAGAAAAGATAGTAGGCGCAAGATTCGTAGTACTTCGAGACCATTGGCAGCGTTCGAGATTGGTGAGGTAGAAAGGAAAGTTCGTGAGGTGAACCCAGAGGATCTAGAGTTACATGTAACGACATCCGTGAGCTGGGAACTGCACATGCAGTATGGTGAGCGTTTAGCCTTGTGGGGTTGGCTTACAAAGACCGACGGGCAGGATTCTCGCCTCTCCAGCATACTCGTACAGGTCATCGTCGTTACTGCCACCCTGCTCAAGCAGTGCTTTCAGCGTTGTGCTCCTGGAGATAGGTATTCGGCATTTCATTTGATGTGGCTGGCCATTTTCAACAGAGTACTCGGGTATGAGAACATTACACTGGGCCCTGCCATAGATGAAACGATTGGTTTAGAGCTGGAAAATGTTTGGTGGATGAACATTAGTGAATATTTTACTCACGCAATGACAGAATCGCACCACGATGACATGTTGGCTGTGGCTCACTCTGTGGCTTCCGCCTCGTTGCAACACCTCAGCAGTGTTGTCAAGGCTGTTGCAACATCCATGGAAGCAGAGGACATGGAGGTTCGAGAGCAACACGAGGAGACAGAGTACGGGCTGTTTGCTGTAGCTGGTGGTTGCATCCAGCGTATCAAACAACAGCTATGGAAGAGGCCGCTAAGGCAGCGCCGTGCAACCAGACCACTATTAGATATTTTGTTTGCTTGTAAGTATGAACAGATCATCTTTTTTTCTATTATTATTGCAATGATTATGCTACTCTTATCAAGAAAAATACATTTAAACCAGCATAATAATTCAGTAACACTATTTGTACTGAAACTCAAATAACTGTTAACACATGCCCATGTGTTATTATCTACTCTTGTCATTATGTAATTATACACCCTGGGAGAGGAGTGTTTTCCAAGTGCGCACACGTATATTCTCATTGTGCTAGTTAGATTCACTGACGGACGGACGGACAGACAGACAGACAGATTCATAGATTGACTGATGAACGAACGGACGGACAGATTCATGTGTTAGCGTTCGGACTTTCGGACAGAAAATCATTTGTAAAACTCAACTTCAGCTCGCACATGTTCCCTGGAAGGCCGTGGTTACTGAACACAAGCGAGGGGATGAAGTGTGCTTGAGGTGTCGAGCATCAAGGTATGATTAAACAAAGCATTACTAGTACTTGGGATTGCCGTAGCAGTAGTCAGTTCCAGAACACAAAGCCTGTACCCATAGCTTGGATAAAAAAATCTCCAGCACTTGGTGTGAAATATTACCACTGCTCTTTTCATTACCTCCGCGAAAAGCGTAGGTTATGTAATCGGTCTCATGTGTATGTTCGTGTGTGTGTGTAGCGTTGGTGCGATCGATTCAGGAGCAGCTCGCCTTACGGCGTCCAGTTAGCAGCAGCTCGCCTTAGGGCGTTCAGTCAGCAGCAGCCAGCAGCGAGCAAGCTGTTATACACATGTATACATGTTACACGCTCGCGGAGGTATGCACTCTCCGTTAGTGCCCTCTGTCTAGTTTGTTATTTAATACAGCTTTATCACACAGGGACTGCCTCCCAAAAATACTAAAGTGCTCTTCACAAAAGAGGTTAGTGTGGTTAAATAAGATTTTCCACTCATATGATTATAGAAGCACTAGCGTATTTGAAGGGGGGCACGTTGCCCCACCCCCTGCGAGCCATCTGGCTTAAAAAAGAAAAACGTATTCACTTGTGTTGTTTTTGTTTTGGTGTACATTTCCTGCCTGAAAGCAAAGGTATCAATAACAAAATAAATTTTACAATCATTATTAACATGTGCGCCATATTCATGCCACTTTTGCTACATGAGAATCCATAGACCATAGAATAAATTTGGTCTGGCCTTGCATTAGAAATTATATTATAGAGGTGCATCTCATATTCTCACTATAATGCAGCACTAATAGAACAGTTTAAGAATTAAGAATCATCTGTGGTGATTCATTTCAGACTGAGGATTGATACTCAGAGATATTCACGGCAGGGCACCACTGGAGGGTAACATGTGAAAAACAATGCAGGCTAACATTGCTGAGCATTCTAGTGGCGAAGCATTACTGAAGATGTTAAACACTGGGTAAATTTCTTCGAGGCATTATTACTTATCTATTATTAGGTAGATAATTCTGCTTAGTGTACAACATGAAATTCTTATCAACGCGTTAAAAAATCATTCCAATCATGGTGTAGTAGTTTATGTTTGTTGCAGATATCCACATATTCGTATTAAAAGTTAACAATAGCCTTCATTCAGATGTTGGATGTTATTGTATCCCCGACGAAGTTCGTGGGGATACTATGGATTTGGGCTCGTCGCGCCGCGCGCCGCCGCGCCCCCCCCGCCGCCGCCGCCGCAGAGATTTCCTTGGTGAGCGCTCTACCCGCTGCAGTTTTCTCGGATCATCTCAAAATTTTGAATGAAGATGCGTTATCGCTAAGCAAAGACACCTTTCGTTTTGGTGTGGGCGGAGTCATCGTTGCCATGGTAACAACATTTTTTGTCGAAATATTCTAGATCTGTAACTTCTGCACTTTTTACCCGATTGTCATGAAATTAATGTTTGTATTAAAATTAAAATTTAAAAAATTTAAAAAAAATATTTGCAAAAAAAATATTTGCAAAAAAATATAAAAAAATAAAAATATTTGTATTAAAATTTGTATTTAAATTTATATATAAATTTATGATTGTCATCAAATATATATATATATACATATATATATATATATATAGGACATGTTATATCGGCCCTGTGTGCCAAATTCGATGAAAATCGGGTAAAAACAGCACAAGTTAGCTGTAGGTTCTACAATATTTCCACAAAAACGTTGTTACCATGGCAACAATGACTCCTCCCACACCAAAAACAATTGGCGTTTGCTTTAGCATAACGCACCTTCAGCCAAATTCCCAGAAGCGACCTGCGTATGCAAGGCAGATAACGCATCGAGATAAACAATATTGCGGTTTACTCGCACATCGGCTCTTGCGGAGATGCGTAACTAATGGCGCAGAACATAGGCGCTGAACTGTCAATGGGTGTATGGAGGCATATATTTGTATATATATATATATACCATATTACCCATCGGCCAGATGGGTTTGACCCCTGCCGCCGCCGTGCGCGAACACTGTAAACCCCCAGACGGAAAGGGATTGGTCATGTACGCATGATCCAGACGTTACTACAAGTTGTGTAATTATTCATTATATCATTGATTATTATATACTTATAATTATTAAGGTCTTTACGATTAAAAGGTCTGTCATTATGAACCCCTAATCCTATCAACGCAGATTGTTCAAATCACGATAGTTACAAAACGCACTCCCTCATTTGCTGCCGTACTCTTATTTGTATCCTCGTATAGTCTACAGTATTTAGTAGTATTTTATGACATGGAACTGTGTGATGTGTTTATTGAGAAATGGTGGATGTACAGCAAACACCAGAAATGATTATGGCCATTACTGTTAACGGCCGCGCGTAAATTCACGTATCTCCTCGAAAACCGCCATAAGGAATTTACCCATTTACCTCTTACCGGGAGGGTTTCGAACGTGGCGAAGTACGATAAGCTATGTCACTAGCTATATTTCGTCACAACGGTTAATAAAAACATTTCAAACGACAACAACATTTCACGCTTGCTTCGCAGGTCGCCATTGCGGAATTTTCGATCGGTACTGTTGCCATCTCTAGGTCCTTACGGACAATTATTAACGACTAAAAACTCATCGTAACGAAGAGCGGGGGGGGGGGGGGGGGGTACTGTTCACAGTGAAAATATTCCTCCTAGGGTAACCAGATTCCATATACTTGCCACATCTGAGCAGCAGACCAGTTGTCTAACAAACCTTTGTCTTTGTGACTTATTTAACTTTACCTGCCTGCTACGATCTTACAGAGATATTCCATTCATACTAGATCACGGGGATACATGTAGTTTGGCGACAACTTGCCGCCTTTGTGTTATAGTATATTCTGTCTGTTGTAGATATCCACATGCCCACAATGCCAGATACGTGCACAAAATAAACACAATCAGGTGCCAGAGCTGACACCTATTTATTGTAAGTGATGCTGAAATTAAAAGGCGAACGGTCCCACAAATATTGCTAGCTGTCAAAACAAGCATTACATGAGATAGCTATATTGCTTACTTATTCTCAATTTATGATTCACCATGGAAGCACATATCTAACTAGTAAAATTAATTCATTTAAACTTTGTGGTACGAGGATAACAGTGTACTAATGACGTGACGCTCCCCATAACGGCATCTTGCCAAGTATAATAAAAATATTGAATAAGAATCAGGAATAGGATCATTTAAAGGGTGTCATAAATTAAATTCTTTGTTCTACTTGGCAGGCCAGACAGCTGCTTGTTTGGGGTGGGGACTTGTGCGCATCGACTTAGTTGCGACCCTTTCACTGAGACAACCTGGCCAACAAGTTAGGACCCGAATGTAGTGACAGGCAACTATGCCTGTTCTCAAAGTGGGTTTGGAGGGCTGAACCATTCTGTTGACAATTAGGACAGCTGCAGTGTCTTACGCCTTGACAAGTGGATCCACTCGCTGGGAGCGCCCCACTCAAGATCATCACAGATTCAAGGCATAGAATTTAACAACAAGCGCTACAACTAAACATGGAAGTAATGTACCCAATTAATTATTAACAGTAATAATCGTAACCAAATATGATACTGATGGTTTAACTGGGTTAGTTTTAATGATAGCTGCCCATCCTTTTGCACAGAAACTGAACGAGCAGTGTGAGAAGAAGTTTGCGTAATCGTCACCTGCGGTGACAGCCAGTTTACACCAGCAAACCGAGGCCAAGACGAGTGTACAAATAGGTCTGGGCCCAGATGCGCGGACAAGCAAGCCAAAGCCGGGGCAGACAAAGACCCTAGAAGAAAGCAAACTCAGCTATTGCAAGAACCAAACATCTGCACATGATGAAAGCGATTAAGCACCTTGAGATGTCCCTAGATAACCTCGATCAGTATAGGCGAAGGGACTTGGTGAGGTCACCAGGCATACCTTGTGTAGTGTCAGGAAACACTAGGTCACTATAATTAAGAAAATAGCCGAAAAATAGGCGACTTCCAAATGACGGATGTGATGTACTTCAGTACCGAAAGGTACAAATCGATCGCGGTCTTAAGGCGCCCATTGTTTTCACTTTGAGGCCGAGGCACGGCGCCTGGGGTGCGGCAGTAGCCAGATAGGAAGGCCGCCGTGGAATCGCGTACAACGCACGACGACGGTAGGCGACCGCTCAGGGAGCGCCGCTGAAGAGCAAGGGGCATTCGTTTCCTCCTCGAGGGCCGCCCACCGTGGCACCCCCAGCCAGCGTCCGTCGTACGTCTACCCGTCAGTCGAGAGCTCGAGCTGTGGACAACAAACCTTCTGGTCGGGTACCAAAGCCATGTACATACTGAAAATAGTAAGTAAGTTTAATAATAATAATAATAAGCAATAAGCAACTGGAAAGGATGAATCGTTAAGAACAAAGACCTTTTGTCAAGGACGCGCAGGGGTCAGGAGGCTAGCTGACGGCCCCAAGCCGGCCAATAAAAGGGGCTGCACTGACCGACGCGTTGGACCCGGTCAACTCAAGCAGGCAGCGACACATGACAGTTGCGTTAGACTAGACAATGACGAACGCGTGTCACTATTAAAGCGCGGTTTATGAAATTAACGGCCTGCGCCTACTAGTTTGCACACAGTCAAGACAAGTCTACCCATCTGTTGCCGTACCAGCTAACTACTCACCAATTCATATTGTAAGTGTTATGATTGTGTCCGCGTACCTTTCGGTTCACGCGGACGCCTGTGACAATGGGCGGTCCACTGTTACAGTAATATGGTGTAGTTAAATATGTTGTCTTTAAACACGTAACTTCCATTGTTGGCAAATTTATGTATGATGTAAAGCAGCAGCGTATCTCTAATAACATACAAGACCCTAACGATCACGACGGTCAATACGATGTAAGAACGATCTCATTATTACATCCATGGTTCAGCCAG
Source organism: Priapulus caudatus (assembly GCF_000485595.1). Taxonomy (NCBI): domain Eukaryota; kingdom Metazoa; phylum Priapulida; class Priapulimorpha; order Priapulimorphida; family Priapulidae; genus Priapulus; species Priapulus caudatus. Next base: position 719,785 of record NW_014577116.1, on the reverse strand, counting down.
GTCGAGCAAACTCCGAGAAATTATCAAGAGAAACCGTAGAGTGGCCAACAAACAGCCAAACAAACAATGAGAAGAAGAAGAATGCAAAAAATAAACAATCAAAAACGTATATTTATTCAACACACACTATTTACATATTATTATTACTCGCCAAAATGGCCGCCTCCGGCCGCCATATTCGCTCGTTCGCTAATGAGACTACGATGATTTCTCTAAAATACCGGCCCGATTCATAGTAATTCTTTTAGTAATCTATTGACTTGATACGAAGACCATAATACAAGGATCCTCTTACTAACATAAAATTTTCTGTTCCCGGTATTTTCATTTCTCATATAAAATACTTTGTACACACCTTCTAATCCATTGTTTTTCTCTTCAAATTAAAGGCTAATAATAATATACAGAACCCGCTGATACGATTATTTTCTTTGGCCCGTCAGTTTCGTACTAACGGGGTGGCACTGTAGTAATGAATAGTAGTAATTGAATGAGGAGTTTAGCCTTTGCAGTAATTGTATCTATTTGTGAACAATTTAACGCTTATTTTATGCTAACCTCAGGGTACATTAATTCATAATTACCCGCACCAAGCGAGAGCCTAGTGCCAACTACATCACATGGTATATACACTAGTCACGGTCCCACACGCAGATCAGCACGCACGACGCACGCACGCACGCACGCACGCACGCACGCACGCACACACACACACACACACACACACACAACACACACACCACAACACACACACACCGAACACACACACGAAACGTATATGAGTGAAACTCATTCACTTACATCAGTTCAAGTTCCTTCCGAAGGAGTGACTGCCAGAGGCATTAGTCTCTCAAAAGCATAAGTGCTCTGCGGGTGCAGTGGAATCTACACCCAATATATCAAGCTTCTTTGCAGCAGATAGAGAATTGTCTGTCTGACGCAGAAGTGAGACTTACGCGATAATTTAATTGAACACCAATGTGCCTTTGAGGGCGGCCAGACCATGCAAATGAACTCTTAAAGAAAATGTTTCCAGACTCACAAATGGCCAAAAAGTATGGTTGCAAACAAACAAAAACACGTGAAATTGTGAGAAATTGTAATTCTTACCCGTGTTTTAATACATGTATTACTACTATAGTAAGCTAACTGTGTACGCTCTCTGAAAAGCCATGAAGTGTTTTGAATCCTAACTGTAGGGTTGAGTCTAGGGTTGAGATGTGTCATCAGACATGAGAATATGGCCCACAGTATGCCTCAGATTGCAGGAAAATGGCTTAAATATTTCAACATTTTCGGGGGGCATGCCCCAGACCCCCTAGCGCTGGCCATGCCTACGGCACGTGCCAAACGTACGGTTGTCAAATTTGGCTTGTGCGGTGCATGTATGTATGCATGTATAAATGTATGTAGCTGTGTGTGTGTTGTGTTTGTGTTATGTGTGTGTGTGTGTGTGATGTAGGTTCGTTGCTTGCACGATCGTGCGCAATGTGCGTAAATTATTGTGGGCTTGTGCTCGTGCTAGTATGTGATGGCTATCGCCGATCATCCCCCCCACTCCTCGGTACGGATTTACGCCCCTGCCGGGCGGTAGGCTACTACGGCGCCTACGTAGGCCTGTTGGGCGTATCAGTTCGGCAGTTCCCGGAGAGCCTCGGAAGTTGGAAGGGGCGCAATTTTAGCACTTGCCCCGGGCGCTGTTTTTCCTAGATACGACTCTGATGTCATCGGACGCGGAGATCTACGGGCAGATGGATAGTCAGCTCACCGTCACCCGACGACCTAGACGGGCGGGGAGGAGCGAAACAAGGGCGAGGGCGCGCGGGGGTGCCGTCATCTAGCGCGAGGAAGGCCCGCGTGATCGACGACGACGGAGGCGACGGCTCGGAGGAGGAGCCGCCGCTGAAGAGAGCGCGGCAGTTGGTTTCCTCCGCAAGGGCAACCTACTCGCGGCAACCCCTCGCAGCATCCCGTCGTCCGTCTGCCCGTCAGGCACCCGACGACCGCGACACAGATACGCAGTTCGCGCCGCGCGACAGAGAGGAGGGGCTGAGGATGCCAACGCGGCAGACGCCCATCGCCGAACCCGACCGCACGGCCAACGACACCGGTAACGTCTAGTTAGATCCGCACTCGCGGTCTGGTACTGCCAACGACACCGGTAACGTCTAGTTAGATCCGCACTCGCGGTCTGGTACTGCCAACGACACCGGTAACGTCTAGTTAGATCCGCAGTCTGACACGGTGCTGCGTTCGTAGGAGAATTCGTTCGAGAATCGTTCAACAAATGTTGCAGATAAAAACCATTGAGTTTATTTCTCGGACGGGCCGACTCGTCCTTTTGCTTTCGCATCCTTGTTGCTCCTCTGACTAAACCTCTTGATTCAGAATATTTCGGAAAAGTCATTTACAAGTAAAGATGAGATGTGCCCTCACGAGCATTTTTGAAGGCTGCATTTTTAGCTCGCCTTGACATCGTCAAGATGAGTTATTGCCATGGGTTGTCGTACCAACAGCGAGATAGAAAGTTGTCTACTAGGTTGAGCGAACGCACACCATATGCCATTGATCACGACTACAAACATTGCACGTCTACATGCTTTTATAGGCATTGGCACTTATTTTACATCATGGAATTAATTCGTGAGAAATTTAAAAGGTATATGTGTTCAACGTGAACCTTGTTTGGTTTGAGTAATCGTTTTCTTGTTTGGCCCATGTATATATGTTGTCACTCCCACTTAGGGGAGTTATTTTCAATGAAGGTAGTGTGTAGGCTACTCTTTCCTAGGCGTGTGCAGAACGCGTATGTGGTTAACGTGTCTAGATACGCCAATATTGTTGTGCAGGAGTAATACTTTTACCGGCATAGTATGTAATGGGGCGTAGATTGATCACAGTGGACCTGAAAATGGCTGAAACGCCAGAGCTAACAATAAAGCACCCAACATGTAGAGGGTGTTGTGAGAAGGATATGTGTAAGTGTTCGGCGTGTTGTTGCTGTTCAGTCTGTCGCTTAGCTTGCTTTTGCCGACAGCAGTAAGGTATATGAACAGAAGGTTCATGAATGTTAACGACCAGGTAAAAAATTAAAGTTATTTTCAAGCTCGCGTGCATGAAAATAGAAGAAAATGAAATAAAAGTTGAGCCAGTGTAACGTATTGTCAGGATACAAATGCTCTTCACAAGAGAGAAGATGAAGGGGATTTGAACTCCCTTACCTCCTTAGCTACGGAATTGGTATTTTATCATAATTGTTATTGCAGATTACAAATCCACATGACCACGAAGAAGACCTGATAAATACACAAGATGTCATACAACAGCTGCGCACAAGGATAGAGGAAGACCCGTCAATGCCCATCAAGAGGGCCTACAACCACGTAGCAGGGGAAAGGGAAGACATGGATGAAGATGTTCCTGCCTTCGATAGCGTCTGCACTTTGATAGTCAGATCAAGGCAACGTCATCTGCCACCACTCACAAGAACAATTCAAGACGTTCGTGTTGAAGGTGAGAGGGCAAGGACATGGAACGGACGTGACTTTCTGTCACTCGTGGACAACGCCATGGGTCTTTTGGTGTTTGTTTCATTGAGCTGTCTACACATCTTAGCAGAAGTGTCCGCCGTTTTCATTGACGGAACTTTTAAAACTGCGCCGACTCCCTACACACAACTTGTGATGATCCATGGACGCTCGATGGGGAACGTGTTTACATTGGCCTATGCCCTAGTAAATGGAAAAAGACTTGAACAATACAGACGACATCTCCAGCATCTGAAAGACATTGCTACTGATGCTGGGGTAAGGTTCGCCCCCAGAACTGTGATAGCGGATTTTGAGATGGCCATCCGGAGAGCATTTGTAGAGGAGTTCCCAGGTATCAGGGTGAGAGGGTGTTATTTTCATCTTACCCAGAGCT
>NW_014577116.1:713011-715231 GCF_000485595.1 Priapulus caudatus | reverse complement strand
GAGTTTGGAGCCTTATTGATGGATCGTCTTGCTGTCAAGGCTCGCAAAGAAGGGCAGGGCAGAGGAGTCCACTAACAAAGACCCTGACCTGATTATCAAGGTTTTAGTCACGGTGTTTGGGGACGGTGATACCCTACCCATGCTGCAACAGCGCTTCTACGGCTATCAGCAAGGACCAGATGAAGACTTGCTGACGTGTTCGCTTCGCCTAGTGGAGATCTACAACCGCATCGAGGAACTGGATCCCACATTTGCCGCTTGCAAGGATGCGTCACTCAAGGGCCGTCTAGCCGAGTGTGTGAAAGACGAGGGTCTGCGGCGGGAGCTGCGCAGGTTGAACATCGAGTTCTCGAAAGTTAGCTTCTTTAACATACGTGATCGTGCCATCCGTTGGCTGGGCAAGACCAAGCCGGTTGCACCGAGGGTCACCACCAACGAAACACAAGCAAAATGTCTTCCCCCTGCTCTTGAGTCTGCTCTGAAGCACCAGGAGGCAGTAATAGCCCAGCAGCAGAAGCAGATCGAATCCCTCCTGAGTGGCATGCCGAAACCCGCATACAAGCCACTCGCCCCATATGCATACAAGCCTCGTTATGACCACTCCTGGCCGCGTAAATGCTGGATATATGGGTCGACCACTCACTTAAAGCGCGATTGCCCCCGAAATAACGACCAGCTTCAGCAGAGCAGCAGGTAATCCAGATTTAAACGAATAACACCTGCTGTGGAGAGCCACACAGTAGGTCAGGTGGGCGAGGGCTCGTTCTTCAGGAAAGCAGTGGGTACCTGTCCGGAAGCCACCGTGAGGATGGGGAGCAGAGAGGTTAGATGTTTGTTGGACACGGGCGCACAGGTGTCAACAGTCACGGAATCGTTTTTCAGAAACAACCTGACTGATGAGGTAGACCTGCTAGATGTTGCTAACTTCATTCGTATTTCTGCTGCCAACGGTGAGGACATACCCTTTGTGGGCTACCTCGAGCTCGACCTAACGGTATTTGGACAAACCTTCCAGAATATGGGATTTTTGGTGGTCAAGGACCCCAAGGAGCATACTTGTCGGGAGCGTAAGAAAGTGGTGCCCGGTGTGTTAGGTTCAAATATTTTTCAAGCCATGCAACAGGCTGTGAATGAAGGGAGCACCATTCCAAAGGAATGGAAGACCATGTTGGCACTGTATGAGGAGATACAGGTCGACGCAGACTCTACCAAGGTTTGCAAGGTCAGGGTGGCAGGACACCAACCAGTACTGATACCGGCTAATTCTATCAGGGTAGTAGAGGGTAGTGTCAAGCCCACTAAACGGGGACAGGAATATTTTGCCATGATGGAAGAGCATGACGTCTCTTTTCAGCCGCTACCAACTGGGTTGGGTCTTGGACGGTCATACGTACATGTGACCCAAAGTGGCCGTGTGCCAGTGCAGCTCGCAAACTTCAGTGATAGCGACATCTATATTAAGCCACGAGTGCCTATCGGAACTGTACAATCAGTTGCAGTGGAATCTAGGTTCGCTATGGTTCAAGTGAGCTGCAGAGAGGTGCACGTATGCGAAGTAAGGTAGGATGCTGTACTAACCGACGATGTTATGCAGTTAGTGGATCACATGAGTGTGAATGAGACGTTGGATGATCAGCAGTGGACCAAACTAGGCAGAATTTTGTCAAAGCATCGGGACACGTTCAGTAACTCCGATGATGACATTGGTTTTTGCGATGCGGTAGAGCATAGAATTATTACCACTGACGACGTACCCGTAAAGGTGCCGCACCGACGCATTCCGCCGCATCAGTGGGGGAAGGTGCGTGAATATATTCAGAAATCATTAGATATGGGGGTCATTAGGGAATCCACCAGTCCATATGCAGCACCAGTAGTGCTGGTTCGGAAACGGGATTGAACACTACGACTGTGTTGTGATTATCGGGCGCTTAATGCCAAAACGCAGAAAGACGCCTATCCGCTCCCACGGATTGAAGAAGCTTTGGATGTAATAAAGGGCGCCAAGTACTTCTGTAGTCTCGACTTGGCTCATGGGTACTACCAGATCCCGGTTGCAGAAGGTGATAGAGAGAAAACTGCTTTCCGAGTTGGTACTGGAGGCCTGTACGAACACATCAGAATGAGTTTCGGATTAACCGGGCCCCCGGCACCTTCATGCGACTTATGGACAAGATATTCGGCGATCAAAATTTTCAGACCCTGTTAATCTACTTAGAC
>NW_014577116.1:698676-707430 GCF_000485595.1 Priapulus caudatus | reverse complement strand
AAATATTTGTCACACACGCGCGCACACACACACATCACACACACGCGCGCACGCACGCCAACACCGAATTCACACACACGGGCATGCGCACGCACAATCACACGCGCACCCACGCACACACATACCAATTTACGCACACACGGGCGCGCACACACATACACGCACAAGCACAATCATGCACACGCACACACACGCATACATACATACATACATACATACACAAATTATAACACACATACACATATCACACGCACACGCACACGCACACGCACACGCACACGCACACGCACACGCGCACGTACACGCACATACACATACACACACATGCAACTGCAGCCGTCTCTCGTTAAGGTTGTCTTAAATTTTCGCCTCACAGCTGTGCGCGGCAGTGATTGGCTGTTTATACACCGCAGCCGCAATGTCTTTGGTGTGTGCGCGTGCCGCTGAAGAGCACGCGGCAGTTCGTGCCGCGCGACGGAGAGGAGGGGCTGAGGATGCCAACGCTGCAGACACCCATCGCCGAACCCGACCGCACGGCCAACAACACCGGTAACGTCTAGTTAGATCCGCACTCGCGGTCTGGTACTGGTAACGTCTAGTTAGATCCGCACTCGCCTTAGATCCGCAGTCTGACACGGTGCTGCGTTCGTAGGAGAATTCGTTCGAGCGTCGTTCAACGAATGTTGCAGATAAAAACCATTGAGGCTTATTTCTCTGACAGGCCGACTCGTCCATTTACAAAAACGACTTTTAACCAGTCCTAGTATATACAATGAAATCAGAGTTATGATACACTACAACTGATGATATTACAGACATGACAGTTTTATTACAGTAGTTTACATATGATAAAGTATGAAATAAACTGTCATATACAAAAGTTATAGTCGTTGCATGATAACATTTTATTATTATTGAAGATTTAAATAAATTGTCCCGAGAGAATATGGATAGAATGTGCGATCTTGTATACTTCATTAGGTTTTACTCATATATTTCCTTTAGCAGTCCTGTAACAGGTAACACCAGCTTCTCGCAGATTATCATCGACGTTGCATTCAGAAGTGATGACATGCCATCAGCAATGTCGCTCTTGTTGTCTTGACCGACGACGCCGTTTACTTGGCCAATCATATAGCTCCAGGTGCGAAGCAGGAGTGCTGGGTGTGCACACAAAAGACCATCATTGAATATTAACTCACAACGCTTTCATACTACTACTTTTACATTTTTCAATACGCGATTACAAACAAGTGAACACGACAACTTACGCTCCTCCTCGTTCGCCAGCAGGCGTCAGCACTGCACGAAGGTGGGAAGTAGTGTCGCTGCGTCTTTCACGAACACCATGCTTGAGTTGATCATAGCGCCACACAGTGAGCGCTGTGAAGCGGCGGAAAACCGCAATTGTAATACCGCAATTGTAAATGGCGATGATGTAAAAACTCATGCGTGAAAGTCACACAATAAATGCCTGGCACTAAAAAGACAAATTACACAACTTTACTATTAGAGTTACGCACAACTTTTAAATATGTAACTCGCATACGCAGAAGAACATAAGCCACTTTGTCACGCAATGAATGATTTCCACAAACAGAAAATAGCGCTTTTTTTCAAAGCGAAAACTTGGCATCAAAGTTGAGGATGTCGTTGTTGGTGAGATGGCGACGTAGCGTGTCGCAGTTCGCTGCCCGATGCAGGCTCTCCTTGTTGAAGTAGACCAACGATGAATCGTAGCCTATGAAGCCAAAACAGTCGAGCGTCGCCACCACCTGTCCATGCTTACTGCTGAGCATCTGGTCTCCCTCACTGCTGTTGCTGCCGGCTGCCGGAACACTCGCGCGCTCCGTCCGCATCGTTGCCATGGCCTCGTGTGCAGGCACATGTCTAGCTCTTGCCCCGCACATTCATGATGTCCCACACGTCGTGATCGCAAGCAACATCCAATGGAGGATGCAATTCCCCTTCCTCTGGGTTAGGTGGGACCCTCAAGCAATTGCACTCGATTTTTACACTGGGGGGCCCCAAATGCCGTACCGCATTATGCGAGTCGTAGAGGGAGGCGCCATTGGCGTGGCGCATAATCTCCTCGGCGCGGCGAGACTCCGCCGGAGACAGCACCGAGACGACGGATATGACTCGCCCGCGCCGATGGATTGATGACGCCGCTCCAATCACCTCAACACGCCCAGCCAGCAACGACAGCGGACGTCTGCGCGACGCCAGCAACAACAGTGTCGTCAACCAGCGGGTGGCCTGAAGCAGCAGCGGAGTGCACGCCGTTTGCGCCACGGGCACACCGAGCCACTAGGCCGCGCCGGAATGAACATTACCATACCGGGCGAATTTTACAAACTTTGGTGAGCACGTCAAACGCTCAATTATCATTCGCCCCGGGATGCTACCATGGCGCGGCTAGGAGAGAGGACAACGCAGACGCCTGGACGAGCAAATTGCCACCACTTCGCCGGTACGGCTGACGGCCTTCAAGAGGACCCCCCCCCACTACGACCAGAAAAGGCAACCCGAGATGGAGAAGAAACTATAATTAAGCGTATCTGTATATTTAAGTGCAGTCACACACATAGGTATATATATATTATTATAAATATTTATATGGCATGCGCGTGTGTGGTGGCTATTGGGTGGACCGGTGTTTACATTGTAATCTTATATAAACTGTGCATTTTTATTGTGTATTTACAAACACTTGCATTTAAGCGGCTTATAGGCTGTATATTGATGAAGGGCTTAATTCAATTAGAGTAGGTTTAGCAGTTTAAATTACGTACCTCGCTTTCGGGTTTCCGCGTTTATTTTTGTCAGCTCTGATGTTCGGGTAGGACCATCTTTAAAGAGTGGAGGAGGTAGCGAGGAGTGTTTATTGGTGCATTTAAAACACGGCTAACACTCCGAAGCTACGCCCGTTAGCAGCGGAATGAATCCCGATTGTCGGTCCACCTAGGGTGCGACAAAAGGAGGCGACGCGACGGTGGAGGACCCTGTTCGCGAAGTCGCGCCGTGAGAAACTCGCGTCGTTGAGAAATGGTTTTCACCTAAGGCGGCGGGGTTTTATTGGTGACAAGTTACGGACGGGCTAAAAGCGATAGGGTCAAGCCGAGGTCGCAGACCTGACTGTCCTTTAGGATAACTCTCGTTCACTTACACATAGTTTCGTATCTATTACCTTGTTGTTTTCTCTGTCTTTCCATCTCGCAACATGTCGAGCAATAAAACGCCCAGTGTGGGCTACCCGTTACTATCTTATTTGCTGTCTATCTGTTGGGTTTGGTTCTCCATCCTTGTATCTGCCTGCATTAACCCACACTCTACCTGTGTCTAGGCCTTAGATCACAGTAGTCATACCTTCACTAACGACACTACCATCGGTTACAGCGCCTTCACATGAAACAGAGCTCGCGTTGTGGGGATGTATACAAGTGCTTATGGAAGAAGAGGTGAGAAAATAAAATTATGATATTCTTCTATAACTTCTTTTCAGATTTTAAGCCAGTGTACAAGTCAACTAAGAAATTATAGTTTTACTACAGCATTACAAGAATCATTCTTCTTGGTATACTTTTTTCAGATTTTAAAGCTTGGTAGTTGGTTACAATGAATGACTAAGATAAGATTTTAAAATGAAGCTTCACTACAAGGAATCTAGTACTGTAACTGGAAACAATAAAGCAGCGCAGTGTCCAAGCCAAATTGCACTGAGGGACTGCAAAGAAGCAGAACCAAAAGCAGTCATCTATTGAAACAGTCACGATGCACACATTCCAGTTCTTTTGCCTTCCTGGAGAAGCACTTGGAAACCAGCGCCTCTTCGACCTGAGAAAGCTAAGAGATCATCCATGTGCGTCAAAGCACAAATCAGGAGAAAACGCCGTGACTTGCAGGAAGCATGGAAGCCAGCTAATCCATTGCCGTCATGATCAGCCAGGTGAGGAGTGCAACAGCTGTGTATCGGGGAGCTTTGTCCATTTCGTTTCTAATTCTAGCGCAGCAATTAACTTTCAGAAACGACTTATTTCAGGCATATTGGCACGAAAAGAAAACGGCGTGGCCCACAGGAGGACAAATTATCATTACTAACAGCAAAACATATTGCGATAAAACTTCAAAATTGTCACCAGCGGACCATTGCAGCCCAGACCAGTCCCTGCGGCAAACGTCTGACTCACCTGCACCTGCCAAAAATTGCTTCATTCAAGCCCCGAACTTGCTTCTCCAGAAGCCTACTCTAAGGCTGAGCTGAAACCCTTCTTTCAGGCACTACGCACGCCTAGAAGTTTACACCGGCATTCAAACTCGAAATTTGGCCAGAAAATCCGGGACGGACAATCTAGAGCGGAAAGCATGCTCACAGTTGTTATCTTTGATACAACCTGGGATCGTCCAGGCCCACTGCAGATGAGCGCGGTTGTTCCCCGCACTGCTGCAGATGAGGCCCAGCCTGGACCCGTAAACACATGCCGACGCAGTAAGCTTGGGCAACGGCCAGGAACCTCTCACACAGCGTAAACAAAAATCGGTGGCTGGTTCGCAGGTCACATAAGAGGCAAAATACGAGATACATTTGCCCCTTATGCAAATACCGATGTGGTGACGATGGCCAGTGTGTGGGACGTTGCGATCACTGTGAAGCTGGCTACACCGAAGATGTGCTAAATATACTTAGATGCAAGTCACACGGAACAAGTTCGTAATCTGCAAGCACGGCGAGCCTTCGGGAGTGCAATGGTCATACACTTTCCCAATACGTATTGCGAAAAGTCTGCAATTACGGTTTTTGCGTTTCGCAATACCTCACCCTAGGGACAACACACAAGCGAATACCGAGCGCAGGCTAAACGATCCAGCAAAAACAAGTACTTCCAGCAGTCACACAGAAATGGGCCTCATCGCCAGCACTCGGAAGATGATGAATCATTGAAGCAAGAGATGAAACACTTACCTAATTGTGTCCGTATAGGAACGCATCCACGCTGTACGCCACAGGACTTCTCGTGTCGCTCTGGAAGGCCATTGGCTGGCTGACTGACAATGGATATGTGCACCCTTTTATCGCTAAGGAAATGTGTGGGGAATGATTAGTGCGACTGGTAATTTAATATATGCCATTTTGCCTATTCATACATGCCTATATGAAGTCCTGAGCAAGGAGTCAACGGCACCAGGGGTCGTATGACCCGCTACCCTGATTACTTGGCCCTGAAATGGCGGGACACGCAGTAAAGGAATGCGGCTTTATCCAAAGGTAGACTATATTGTTCATTTTGGTTCTTCGTAAAATCCCACAATACGCCAACATTTTATATCTACCGGCTTTTATTAACCAAGTGGCCAATCTTTATTGTAACCGAGTTAAACATAAGTATCATGGACCATTCGATTCATTTCCAATTTCTGGTGACACCTTGTCAAAATGCAAAGCAAGCAAAATTGAAAAAAGATTACAGTTTAAACAATTACCTTTAAAATTGTTATTTCATGCAGCGTCTTTCGGTTACCATGCTTTACAAGCCTAGGCAATAATTAATCCTATTGTGTCCTTTCATTAGTAGCGATGACTGAAGCATTCAACATGTGCCCCAATTACTTTCATTTATTGTAATGCAAGCCTCTTATCACAGTTATGTGTTCTTATTTCTTCCATAGGTTTTTCTTTGCAAGCTACCAGTATATCCTGACTGCGCCGTGCACTCTCAGGCCACTGGGCCCCATTCTCGGTAGCCGATGTGGATGCCCGCCGTTGGGAGTCCTGGACTCATTTTGGGGGGCACGACAAACCGTGGAAGAGTTTCTAGCGCAGAATGGCGCCCGTAACGTAGATTCGCTGATCAACAGCCCGGCGTACCATACGAAGGAGGGATGTGAAATAAGGCGGCTTTTGAATTAGTATTCTACTTAATTGACACATACGAAATTACTTGTTTCCTGGATATCAGTTTATCAAAAATTGTGGAACCTTTCGCTTTTCTATTTTCGAGTTCTAAAGTGTTGGAGGTTGGAAGAGGAGAATCACTTTAATTTGTATCTCGCTAGACTGTTTCTACAAAAGTTCTAAATGGCTAATCAGTGGGAAATGTTAGCCAGAAAGCTGGATGGGATTGGGGACCGCAGTGATCACTTCCCGATTAAAGCCGCACGACAGGGTTCATAGCTGTAGGTGTCATCACCTTGATGGTAAGCCTAGAAACCAAGTAATGGCCTTTCTGTTATTTAGCATACTTCGATTAATAATTTTCCCGTTAGTGAAGTTTGGTTGTATACTATAATTGTATTTTTGGCATGAAGGGACCTCGTTTTTCTAAAACCTTTAAAATGAAGCAAAGAAGTTTCGACGGCGCCATGTTGTGTTGGTATATTTATTCCTGCATTAACTTTACATGTGTCTGGTTCACTTCAACAAGTCAGAATATAATAATTATAGTTCTGAACTTTCATATTACCCGACGCTTATACATTGATTTTATACTAAATAAAAATATACCCAATCCTATGTAACTTTATACTGTCTATTTGGTCTGTTTCTTTGCAGGACACGCTGAAGGGCCCTTGGGCAAATCAGAAAGTCGAGCAGTCATAACGCAAAGCTTTGCATGCCCAGCGGGATCCATTTCCGCCGGCACTACTCACGCATGCAACAAGAAATGGCGATCGGGCCTGCGATCTTGTCCATCGTTGCCATTGGCCACCAGGCCAGCAACATGGGGTAATGTTGCGATGGTGTGAAGAGGTGGTTGCCATTTTGGTGCTGCGGTCGAAAAAGGAAACCCGCGGCGGAGGAGCCTTTGACTGTGGATTGCATTTTTGAGGTTGGTGCTCGTGCTAGTGCTGAATGATGTAGCGACCTCACTTTTCCTGCACTAATAACTTGTTAATAAACTCTATCATACGTGACTAGGTGTAATGTTAGTACAGCGTGACTCGTGTCAATGCTTAGCTAATGATTGACTCAACTCGCGAATACAGTTATCGTATACGTTCCTACCATTGTAAAATTACTGTTGCAGAGCAATTAAGTTTCTTAACTGTTTTTGGCTCATTCGCGCCCATCTGATTACTTGTTAGTACTGTATAGATCTTAAAATGTTTATATTTGCGTCAATGAGTCAAGAACTGTGGAGCTATCTTGACGCACTGACTCGGTCTTAATGCGCGGCAAACTCTGAAAGTTGTTGCCTGAACATTGCGTAGTAACTTGTAGTCACGTGATCGCGAGATTTGAATGGATAACGTACTGTACACCAGATGCCTAATTATATTGTTTTAAATGGAAATTCGGGTATTTAAGCAATAACAGCTTGTAAATATTTCAGGTCACAGAGACACAGAGAGTTCACACACAGAGACACAGACAGTCGTCACAGGCGTATCCGCCGCCGCCTCCAGCGTGAGAGATGTGAGTGAGCGTTGGGGCGATACGGCACGGCCTCGTAAGCATTGGGGCGATACGGCACCGCCTTCGAGCAGAGCTGCAGAGGACAGAAAGAGATGAGAGCGTTGGGGCGATACGGCACGGCCTTCGAGCAGAGCTGCGGAGGGGAGAGAGACGAGAGACGTGAGCGTTAGCGCTGTAGCGGTAGGCGGTCGATTAAATAAATAGTTGGCCCTACCACGATATCTGAGCTACGTATCAATAGCGATTGGGCGATAGATGGCGTTGATCGGCGCCGATCGATGGAGCTAATCGGTCAGTAGATGGCGCCGCTCGATAGCACCGATTGGGAAAGCTAGATTTTCACCTGAAACAGCTTCTGCGTCATCCAGTTGTGGTGAGGCTTCAGCGTGCGTTCGTAAGCCGACGCTGCGTGCTCACTCATCAGCTCACTCTGCCGGCCGTCTCTGTGGTCCTTCACGATCGCCCCGAGGAGCGCGCTGATGTACTGAAGACCCCTGAACAACGAACAAACGCCGTCAGATCAAACTCAGTCCAATCGCTTGAGCACGTTTGCCCGTGATCTGTATTGGTGGCGGGAGATCGGGGATGCTGGGGGAGTACTGAGCGCAGGGAGTGTGGGTTTTTTTTGGTTTATGTACGCAATTGTATTTCAATAATTATGAATGTATGAATCATATATTATAATTAAATATTGTTATATTATATGTTATAATATGTTATGTAATCATGTATAATTACATGAATATGTATCATTATTCAATAAATAGCAGTCCTGCAGTTTCAGCTGACGCAACAGGTCTAAATACGGATCAGAATGTAAACAGACGATAGCAACAAAGCAGAGCACACGGGGATTATCGCACCAAAGCGATGCCAGCTGGGAGGCGGCCGCTGCTTGTTGCTAGGGGTGAATTGTACACGTCCAGGTAGCAACCAGGCCGTATATAAGGCAGCCGAAAAGCCGTAGAAATCAGAACTCCGGGGCAGCCGCCCCTAGGAGCACCAAAGACACGAATCACCACACGGATTACTACAAAGACGCGAATCACTACAAAGACACGGATCACTACAAAAACCCGGATCACTATAAAGACACGGATCACTACCATATCTCCTGCTGCCACGCAACACAGTCCCGCTTCGCAACCGGGAGCAAGATCTGATCTCGAAAAACAATTGTGCAATCAAACCGCACATAATTCGTGTAGCGGCTACCTCTAGGGCCATCTATGTAGGGAGGCGGCAGGTGTAAGAAAGCTTCTCTACACCCGTCCCCAACCTTCCACGGCGGGGCCAGTTTTTCCCCCGCTCCTGATCCTATTCCTTCTATACTTTTCCTT
>NW_014577116.1:655944-698666 GCF_000485595.1 Priapulus caudatus | reverse complement strand
ACCGCACATAATTCGTGTAGCGGCTACCTCTAGGGCCATCTATGTAGGGAGGCGGCTGGTGTAAGAAAGCTTCTCTACACCCGGCGTCTCCACCCGCGGCTCCTTTACACTTGGCTTCTCCATACGTGGGCGCACTTTGCTAATTTCCCGGGGGTCTCATTCGCGCGCGATGCGCGACCCAATTATTAGCCTAGATAACTTTATGGCCCTGTTGACAGCAAAGTCGCAAGAACAAAGAGACTCGGCTCTCATCCTCTAGGCAACACGGTCCAGTTTTTCCCCCGCTCCTGATCCTATTCCTTCTATACTTTTCCTTGCCATCTTCCCCTCCTACCTTCAACTGTCCACCTTCACCCCTGCCGAGCTACTTCGCGATCCACGTCTTACGGTACGAGGTTACTGATATTCGGTTACGATTCTGTGTGTATGTAGATATCTGTGTAGTTTCGTAGAGTGTGTATTGTGTCTGATTGAGCGGAAATAGACGCACGAAGAGTAGCTTGCATAATACTGTGTTCGAGTTATCTATCTGTGTTATCTATCGTGGGTTCTATCTCGACGCAACCTGTTACTACCCCTATAACAAACGGGTGCCACTAGCGCACTCACTAAACCGAGAGCCTGCGGTAGCGGGGGAGTAAAGCCCCTTGCTTAGATCTATGGTTCACGGCTTGATCAACTTTTTGTCGCATTGCAAGATTGTGACAAACACGGCGACAAAGTATTCTTGATCTAGCCGTGACGTTTCGCTTTGTTTTCGCTCTATACGGAATTAGTCTCCTCTCCTTGAGGGACCTCTGCGGCGAAGATGTCAAGAGACATTGGGCGCTGACAATTATGGACAATGGGAATACACGGCTTGTGCCCGAGGACGCCTACACATTGAGCAAGTCTCCTTCGTATCCAGGAATCCCTCTCGGTAAATTAGTAGATCGCTTAGAGTTACACCAACACCGGCCAGGCTGTTTATATAGCGTGGAGGTGGACTGATTTTCTACTCAACTGGAAAGGAGGTATGCTTAGTATTATCGATGAGGAGTCGACAATGCCCTTGATCAGGGCCAAGCTTCGTTAGTCTCTCCGATACGACACTGATGTCGTTTGACTGCTTCATGCACACTGTGGCACTTCAAATGTTGATTCGCGCGAGATCGGTGAAAGAAACCCTTGAGATGATTCTTGGCTTTTCAATCGCCGGAGGATCGACCGGGCCTTTGGCTACGCTAGCTACAGTCCGCTTAGAGTGTTGGTTTGCCTCTGAGATTCGCACATCATCTGGAAAGGCCTTGCCCGAAGATCCACGAGCTGCATCGAAAGCTCTTGCACAAATGTTCATAGACAGGATTCAGAGTGGCCGTGATTTGACATTCCATAATTATGTCGTTAATGGTACTTCAGATGCACAGATAGACAACCAGACGAGAACAGTAAATCAGATTTGTGGCTCAGAGTCTCTTAGAAGCCTACAATAAACCGATCATCCTCAATGCTGAGAAACTATATATCACTGGCGCAAGATCTGCAGTCGAAGTAGCTCAGCCAGCGATTCGGCTGATGATAGCTGTGGGAAGTCAAGAGCGAGGGTTAGTGACAGATGAGCAAAGCTCTTCCGAGAGTTTTATTGAACCTATTGAGGTAGGAGAGGCTGCGTGGATATTAGGCTTGAAGAACCCACTGACACTGGATCTCCATCAAGTGCCGGCAGACAAAGTTCGTAAAGTTGTGACTCTGTCGGATGAAAGCGGTGATTGTTATACATGCGCAATGCATGTTTTTATTGATGCGGGACCAGGAGTGATCAAAGAACCAAGCAATCGCTATACAGAGGGTTATTGCGCAGAATTGCACACTATGAGTCTACAGACAGATCGCTGTCGTCTACCCTTTGACCACGGTCGAACCCTTCAGTGTAACATTGCCAATACAATACCTGAAATACTTGAAGATGACTTGGTGATAGATAATTCTCCAAGCTCCGATCTCACAATGCCTCAAGGAACCGCTTAGTGAGGCGAGATTGTGGGTCATTTCCAGGCGAAATCCTTCTATCGCAGCGCATTACCACTTAACGTTGTCAGGACCCCGCCAACAATGGTGAGGACAGGCAAGATGGGCAGCAGCCGCCGTCGCCGCAATCTCCGCTGCCGGCGGGCGTCGGCGCCGCCTGCTCTGAAGCTGCCCACGCCTACACCCGTGCTGCGGCCACCTGCGAATGCGTCGCCTGCGCCGTCGGTGCTGCCTATGCCAACGCCACCTACACCACTGTTGACTACGTCAGCCCCTTCTGCGACTGCGCCGCCACCGTCTGTGACTGCGCCGCCTGCGTCGCATGGCGGGGACAACGCGTGATTACGCCCTGCCGGAGGTCCAATTCATTGGCACCGCACCGCCGCCCCAGCCATACGCGGCGCCAGACACCACCAAGACTCGGTGGGTGAACATTCACCCGCAAACTCCTGGGACAGTAATCGGCCGTTCCCGTACGACCAGTATCACGCCTCCTTCGTCGTGCTCAACCCCATGCAATTCGACTTTGAGGCTGAGGAAGGAGATGACCCCCATAGAAATGACCCACGCGCACATATTACACATGAATGGGCGCGTTTACACGCTAGTCAGCTAGCTAGCCACTCAAGGTCGAGCGAGTCGCGTGTGCGCTTAGACCACGTATGTTAAATCTAGATGCAGTTGACAGCGTGTATATATGTCAACCGATAACACGACGAGTCGCGCCCCGTGCCCACCTCCCATTGAAACATGTATGAAAGGCTTGGCCTTGGACCGAAGTTAGCTGTATTATATATATGCATGTCGCCACGTTTTAATTAACTTGTGCGTGTGACACTAGTTTATGTGTTTATATTAATTACTGCATATAATATGTATACAGGCATCTATATATGTGTGTATACGCTGGATATGATACATATGAAGTATGATATATATGTATATTTGTATGTATACAGATGGTATACCAAGACCAATTAGCCTGTACATTCCGTACTGATGTATAGACATAATCAGCATAGTGTATGGACGTCCCTGATGTCTGAATCACATGTTTATAAGGAAAATGTCGAGATTTGCATGTATATATATATATAAACATGTATAAAGGCATCCTATGCTACAACACAGTTCCTATGCTACAACAGGTGTCCTTGCCGCCTTCCTGTGTTGACTAGCTAGAGAGGATGCAAAGATGTTAGATTAACGCCAAAACGGATGGTAGCCAGATACCAGGCAACATTGTAATCTTGGTGTGGCTATTTAACGAGCCCTGGTAGAACAGTACTTTTTAGCACAGGGACTTGGAGAGGGACAGAAGACAGCGACCCCTAGTGTGGAATATAAGATGTAATTAGGTGACAGTTTTGACATATTGTGACACAGTGGTGTCACCTGTTGAGTGATGCTAAAGCCATTATAGGCACCATAACTGGTGGTGCCACCTAGAATGACGTCACGGGCACACGTCCTATATAAGTAAGAAACCACCCCTTTTGGGACAGTAACCCTTTTGCTCGTGCTACAAAGATGTGTGACCGTGTGTTCTGGTCGTAGTGCGGTACACTACGTGTGTAGTTTAGTGTGCAGAATCTGCCGAATCTGCGCTTTCTTTTTACCGTGTTTTGTGTGCATATGTAATGAGGCACTATATTTGATATGCGAATATAGCCTTTTATATGGTGAATACTCAATGAGGCACTTTTATGTGTAAACCAGCCTCAAGCCTCTGTCTATATATATGTGAAGTAAAACTTAATACGTCAACACCACTTCAACTCTTCAGTTTATTTTATGTGCGACTTCTCCTCAAGTAGCGTTGTTCTCTTTAACTAACGCGACGGGACCTGCGGCTATAAGGAACAAACACAACGCAAGGCTAATCACGAACTATACTATACGAATCACATGTACTTGATTTCATTGGCGCCGTAGCGACCAGGATTCGTGCGGAGGAGAAAGGACAGCATAGCAGCAACAGCTATCTACACATCGCACGTCACCACTCAGCATCACCGTCAACATTAGCGCCAATCGCTATCAAGCAAGCGCCAGTCTTCTCGTCAGAGAGCAAGTTATTGTCAGAGTCGGCAACGCCATCGTTGTTAGTGTAAACAACAACGTCTACGGCGAGGGAGCAGTGACACCATCAGGAACAGCAGCACCGGCAGCCCCAACTGTATTTCATCATCAACGCGTCGTACGACAGAGGGCATACACTAGACTACTGCAGTACGCAACTTACTGCAATCGTCAGCTACGACGGCAACAGCAGCAGCATCAACGACAACCGCAGCAGCAACGGCAACAGCGACAGCAGCTGTATCAGCAGCAACAACAACAGCAACAGCAACTGTATCAACAACAGCAACAGCAGCTACAACCACAGCAGCAGCAGCAACAGCAGCAACAGCAGCTGTATCAGCAGCAGCAGCAACAACGACAACAGCGGCAGCATCAGCAGCCGTACCAACGGCAACATCGGCAGCATCCACAGCAGCAATTCGTCTTTGACACTAGACCTCGTACCTTGTTGCGCTTTGATCAGCAGCAACAGGTGAACACCATCATCCATCAGCAGCAGCCAGGCGATAACATTACTGCAACAGTACGCAGAACTTGGTTTCTTGGAGCCAGCCATCCACCGCCAGCAGCATCAGCAGCTACAGCGAGCGAGAATCATCACGTCTGAGCGAGATGCATGTTACTTTTATGTAAGTACAACACGATGTGCTCAGTCGTATAGTATGGGGTGGGATTGTATGTTTGAATCTATGCAATGATAGTAACTGCTAGTGCTAAGGTTTAGTTAAGCATTGATAACCCTGTATCTGTTATGGAACCACCGACCAAGGCACCGCATCTTGAAGTGATCACACCGATGTCGCAAATGGATTCTTTGATCAAGGAGGTGCAGGCGTTGGGTGCATTGAGCACATTTCAGGCGTTCTCAGGTGATGAGAAGTCGGAGATAACTTTTGAGCAATGGCTGATTAATTTGGAGAGAGTTGGTTTGATAATGGGAGAATCAGATGACGTAAGGAGGGCTCGCTTTGCGCTACGTCTATTGCGTGGAGAGGCAGCTGACTATGCGGCATCCCTACTCACACGGAAACCTACGATGGGATGGGTGGAACTCGGTGTACTACTGCGAGAGAAATACGCAGATAGTACAGCCGTAGCCATCTCGCTACAGAAATTCAAGCGAGACAAGCAAACTCGTCAAGAGGGAGTAGTAGCCTACGCCAAGCGGCTGGAGGTAGACGCAAGACGAGCTTTCGGGATCCACGCTTGGGACGACGTCCACGTGCAGAGTTGCGTGGTCGACCAATTCATCGATGGACTGCGAATGGATGCGATCAAGCGAACGCTCATTCGTAATCAACCAGCTACACTGGCAGCAGCTGTGAAAGTGGCAGTGGGCGAAGCAGCAATTGACCAAGAGGTTAAGCTCTGTAGCACGCGACATGAAGATGAGGCAATGGAGGTAGATAACGTGGAAGAGACGCCACGCGTGGAGAAACAGATTCAAGAGTTGCGAGCAATAGTGTCGGACATCTTGGCACTGGAAACGACACGCACGATGCCAGCACCGCGTGCGTATAACCAGCAACCGGCACCTAGGAACATAAGTACCGCAGCAAGTCCTCAGCAGCAGCGTGCAGCCGCAGGGCCGTATAACTTCAGACGGGCACCTGCACAGTGGTCGCAGCAGCGGCCACCGATTCAGCGTTCGATGGGACCTCAGCCCCCACGGCCTACATTCAGCGGACCTGCAGCATGGCAGAGACCAAGAAACACTTGGTACCCGACCGGGTCCACAACAGCGAGACACGCGTACGCCACCTACTGGCGTACAGTACAAGTGGACCGCAGACAACAAGCCTATCTGTGCAGCATGCGGTCGTGCAGGACACAGATGGAGGCAATGTAGACTCACGGGTCAGCAGGGAAACGCCCGCGCTCGATTTTAGGTGAGACGGAAAACCGAGCGAACGGTAAGCGACGGTCTCCAGCAACAGAACGAAAGAAACGGGAAATATGTGACACTGGAGATGCGCAGAGAGCCACACCTGTATGCTCACTACGCATAGGGTGGATACCAACGGACTGCTTGATCGACTCGGGAGCACAGACTACGCTCATAAGCGAGCAGCTTTGGAAAAGATTACCGTCACAGGTGCGACAAAGGAGTGAGCTGTCAATAACAAACAAACAGACACTGACATCAGTTACGGGGCATCCACTGACAACGGTAGGTGAAGCAACGATTCCACTTACCATCGGACGCTACAATACGAAGTTCCGGTTTCAGATAGTCTCGCACCTGCGGAAGGCAGCCATAATGGGCTATGATTTCATGCAGGCAGTAGGCATGAAGATCGACTGTCGACGAGGTATCTTATCGGTGGGAAGATCAGTGGTCACATTAAAGCCAACGTCTATCGAACGAGGCGAGGACAAACGCATTCAACTTGTCTTGCTCAAGAACAAGATACAGATTCCGCCACGCATGGTCGTTATCTGTGAAGGCAAGTATACCTACACATATTGGAGTTATGGGGCGTGTCACGCACCATAACCAGGACACTGCGACCTATATTAGACTTTGACCTTTACCATATGTCCCATTCCGCTTTATAATGAGGGCCTCTAATTGACCTCGCGCGACCAAACCTATGCTTACAGTATGCTTACACATCTTGTGGAGAAGGTGTGTAAAGTACCAAAACCAGGAGATATTTCATTCATAATAAATCGAAAGGGATACATGTCGGTGGCGACAACTGCTATTTCTAGTTAATTAGAAAATTATAAGTCTGATAATGATTGATAGCTTAATTCTCTGGTTTTGGCAGATCCATAACCAATGTGGGAGAGGTATTCCACAACCTCACAGAAGAACTTGGCGATGCAGCATGGCACAACCCGGAACATAAAGTAGAAAATCTAATAATTACCATGTATCACAGTAGCATTGGCAAAGAACAAGAAAAATACATCCTTCAGAACTTCGTGCAACCTACATCCAAAATCCGGTGCATTGTCAGCACAAAAGGTGTACATCGGTTTAGTAGGGGGAGAAATGTAGCGGCTAGATATCACTAGCCGCTACGACTCCGTTAAATGTCACGCGAAGATGGCATCGGTTACGGCTAATTTAGTACTATCGGTGGAAAACAACTACTTATCAATGCCATTAGATCAGATTCAATTAGCTCTTCCACCAAGAAACCAGAGGCGAGTACAATGCCTACGCGAATGTATATAGGGTATATGACGCCCATGCGAATGTTAACGGCGCGTGCGCGAGGCGTGTGCAACGCCTTCGCGAGTATGTACAACGCATGCGTCAGAGTCTACGGCGCATGCGTGACGCATGCGCCGCAAGCGTGCCTGGAAGTATAAAAGCCGGAGTGCAGGCAGAATCGAGGAGGACTCCGCTCAGCAACCGGGTGTATAACAGGCACGACTGCGACATTGTACTTGCAGAACTAATATTAAAAGAAAGCACATCTAGTTATGGTAAACATCTGCCTTCTATTATCATCTATGTATTTCGGCTTCACATACATTCTATGTTCATTAACTTAACACAGTAACGTAAAACATAACGTTACAATTAGAGAGAGTACATGGATCTATGGCATAGTAGACCGTGCTGTCCAAAGCAATGTGACGCAATACGAGAGAAGGCCATTGGCAGAGAAGCACATTCTAGGCAGTTCGGAAGCTGTAATAGCACTGTGTGAGTCCCAATTTGGGCCATATTCAGACGGCTGTTTGTCTAAACTGGCTGGTTCGAGGTCACACTTTGGATCAACTAGCTATGATGCAGTTGATCTAGAGAAGTCGTTGAAGGAGTACCTATGAAATCGACAGCTCAAGCTGAGAGTCTTCTTGGAGCGAGCTCGGAGTACACACAGACGAATCTGTCACAACAATTCAGAGGGGAGGTAGAAGACTCCGCATCAGACATCTTCTAGAAGAGCTCTGTGTAGCTATGTCAAAGAGACTACTATAGTGAGCGGTTTCGTTTTGTATTCATGAAGTGTCAGGGCATCTGCAGGGGAGGGACGACGAGCGATTCAGAGTCTGCTGGATTGATGAGTGCAAAGCAATGATTGGGGAGAGTGACTGCGGATTGTATGCACCTCTTCTGAAGCATTGGTGGTTCTTGGGAAGACGTCGGATGTATAGATAAAACCAAAGATAATACAAGATTGGAAAAAGTAGAGTTGATGTGTGTATATAACGTATTATTATTATTATTGTCGAGGAAGAGGAGCAGGGAGGGGAGGAGAAGCAGAAAGAAGAGGAGCAGGGAGAGGGGGTAGATAAAAAGAGGGCAGAGCAAAGAAGAGGAGCAGGGAGAGGCGGTAGAGGAAGAGGAGCGGTAAGAGAAGGAGGAATAGGGAGAGCAGGAGCAGGGAGAGGGGTAGAGGAAGGGGAGCGGTGAGAGAAGGTAGGGAAGGAGGTCAGGGAAAGGAGGAGGAACAGGGAGAGGAGGTAGAGCAAGAGGGCAGAGAGAGGGAGAGGAGCAGGGAGAGTAGGTCGAGGAAGAGGTGCGGTGAGAGAAGGAGGAACAGGGAGAGGAGTTGCAGGGAGAGGGGGTAGAGCAAGAAAGCAGAGAGAGGAAGAGGAGCAGGGAGAGGAGGAGCGGGGAGAGGAGGAGCGGGGAGAGGAGCAGTGAGAGGAGGTAAAGAAAGAGGGCAGAAAGAGGAGGAACAGGGAGAGGAGCAGTGAGAGAAGGTAAAGAAAGAGGGCAGAGAAAGAGAGAGGAGCAGGGAGAGGAAGTAGAGCAAGAGGGCAGAGAGAGGAAGAGGAGCGGGGAGAGGAGGAGCAGGTAGAGGAAGAGGAGCAGGGAGAGGAGCAAGGAGAGGGGGTAGAGCAAGAGGGAGAGGAGCAGGGAGAGGTGGTAGAGGAAGAGGAGCGGTGAGAGGAGGAACAAGGAGAGGGGTAGAGGCAGAGGAGCGGTGAGAGAAGGTAGGGAAGGAGGTCAGGGAAAGGAGGAGCAGGAAGAAGAGGAAGAACAGCGAGCGGAGGAGCAGAGAGAGGGGGTAGAGCAATAGGGCAGAGAGAGGAGCAGGGAGAGGAGCAGGTAGAGGAAGAGGAGCAGAGAGGAGCGGGGAGTGGAGCAGTGAGAAGAGGGAAAAAAGAGGGCAGAGAGAGGAGGAACAGGGAGAGGAGCAGCAGTGAGAGGTAAAGGAAGAAGGCAGAACGAGGGAGAGGAGCAGGGAGAAGAGGTAGAGGAAGAGGAGCGGGGAGAGAAGCAGGTAGAGGAAGAGGGAGAGGAGGAGCAGGGAGAGGAGGAAGAAGAGCAGTGAGAGGAGGAACAGGGAGAGCAGGAGCAGGGAGAGGGGTAGAGGAAGAGGAGCGGTGAGAGAAGGTAGGGAAGGTCAGGGAAAGGAGGTAGAGCAAGAGGACAGAGAGAGGGAGAGGAGCAGGGAGAGTAGGAGCAGGTAGAGGAAGATCCGGGATAGGAGCAGGGAGAGGGGGTAGAGCAAGAGGAGCAGGGAGAGAGAGGAGCAGGGAGAGGCGGTAGAGGAAGAGGAGCGGTGAGAGGAGGAATAGAGAGAGAGCAGGAGCAGGGAGAGGGGTAGAGGAAGAGGAGCGGTGAGAGAAGGTAGGCAAGGAGGGCAGAGAGAGAGGAAGAGGGAGAGAAGGCAGAGAAAGAATGGTAATGAGATGAAGAGGAGCAGGGAGAGGAGCAGAGATGGAGAAAAGCAGGGAGGGGCATGGAGAGGAGGAAGAGGAGCGGTGAGAGAAGGTAGGGAAGAGGGTCAGGGAAAGGAGCAGGGAGAGGAAGAGGGGCAGGGAGAGGAGCAATAAGAGGAAGAGCAAAGAAATGAGGTAAAGGGGGAGCAGATAGAGGAGAAGCAGGTAAAGGAAGAGGAGCAGGGAAAGTAGGAAGATAAGTGAGAGGAGGAAAAGGAGCGGTGAATGGAGGAGCAGGGAGAAGAGGCGGAGCGGGGAAAGGAGGCAGAGGAAGATGAATGAGGAGAGGAGGAACAGGAAGAGGAGGAGCGGGAAGAGTAGGTAGGGGAGGGCGCAAGGAAAGAAGGAAAACAAAGAAACAACTGGAACAACTGTGGATTGAAAGGCCGAATCACCCCAACGCTGGTTAGAAAAACGGTTGTATCTCTCACCAAGAAGAAGAAGCCAGAACTCCTGGAGCAAATTGCCCAACACATGGCACACCGCCATTCCACACAAGAAGGATTTTATCGCATTGAGGCTAAAATTGAGGAAAGTGCTGGCGTGGCTCAACACATTATGGATCTATAGAAACACGAGCAACCAACACCCAAGGAAAACAGCGTTGAGGTCAGTGATAGCTCCGATAGTAGTGACAATGAAAGCAAAAATGCAGACCCACCTGAAGCATCACCGATCTCTGACAAAGAATGCATTGCTGCTCAGCCGCAACAGGTCTACCAGATGCCAGACCAGCAAAAATGCTATTTTCCACAAAAAAGGAACAACATTTATAGTGAAGAGGAACTACAGGCTAGGAACACTGTGTTCAGCACTATTATCAAAGAAGGACGTTTTTATAAAAGGTGACATTGACTCCATCTTGCAAAAAGTAAAGAATACTGAGGGTATTCCAGCTGAGGGTAAAAAATCCTGTCAAAATATACATCTAAACAACTATGATAAATTGCGCATAATCTGCAACAAAAAGAAGTCCTGTTTTGCACAGTGATACATGCACTGTGATTTTGTAATTGAAAGGCTGGTAACTGGTAAATTTTAAATTCCAATATCGGTAGAGGGACAGAGACAAAAAGAGAAGTTGAAGTAGAGCGAGAGAGAGAGAGAGGTTGAGAGAGTTCTAGATGTAATTTGTTCATTGTTAGTTTGTAGATTTTTCATAATAGTGTTTACTACATCATTTGCAATAAATATTTTGTTCCAACGTAGATATTGTTAAGCTTATTGGTTTATCGACTAAAATTCACATTTCATAAAATGCATACAAAACTACTTACTTTTTATAATTATAAATGCTTCATTTTTGATTTGCAATATGAATTGATTTGATTTGAACAGTTCCATTGTTTCCACTGTTCTGTTCATTGCTAAGAAATCATATGATCTGACTGACATAATCCGACTAAATTACTTGAATAAAATAGTAGAATGTAACAGTATACCTAAATAAAAACGAAAACCAGAAGCAAAGAACAAAAGTAATGTATATCCACATTCATGATAAATAACGTGTGGCGGGAAAACGTTACATTGGAAAAATAAAGTAATAGATGACTATTTATGAAAATTAAAGTGTAGGAATTGTGCTTTATGACATAGTTCTCTATATGAAATAACATTATTTATTTTTATTCAACTAAATATGCTCTATGATATGAACAGGAGTTAGAAGCCATGTACAGTTTATTTGCGTCGATTATAAGAGAAGGCCACTTCTTGAAGAGCGATATGGACAACATTTTAATGAAAGCACAATGCACACCAGTGACACCACAAGCCCAAATCCTGCGAAAATATACGGCAAAGCAATTATACGACAAACTGCATATAATGTGTAGCAAGAAAAAGTCGTGTTTTGCACTGGAGACACGTGTTTGCGCAAGTTGTCAATCAATCATTAAACGTGGCGTCCCAGAGCTTAAAAGTATGCTATGGTTTGTTTAGATTGTTTTTAGTAAAGTTAAAAGTTTTTAATTGTAACAGACAGCACCCCCTTGTGTGCACCCTTGTTTGAGAGTGAGAAAGTGAGACGAGGGGAGATTGGGGGTGGGAGTACGCGTTTCAGATTCATTAGTCTCGTGTAGAATAGATTGTTTTTTCATCTTGTTTGATAAAACGATATAATTGATTTCCAAGCCAGCGGTCTGTTTCGGTATTCATGTACAATATACATGCAATTATTTTATTATGCTTTTCTTTACAAATAGTTTGTGTGTAAAGCTGTAATTTCGCTTAATATTTGTGTTTGCTATTCATAATAAAATGTTTTCTACCATAAAAGTTCTTAAGATTGCTTTATACTAAAATCTTCATTTCTAATAAATCTAAAGATGTTAATGAACTCCTAAAATATAAATCCTTGAAACATTTTGCAATATGCAATTTTAATTTATGAAAATTTGACATATATCCACATTCATGATGAATAACTTGTGGATATTTGCTACTATCTATAAATATATAATCATCACTTGTGGGGTTTTCCTGACATTTTTCCTGATTATGGTGGATATTGGTGAATATAAGGATTCTGTTGTTAGTTGCAATCTAAACACATATCCACTTAACTCATATCTTTATTCACTTGACATAATACAAGATTGTATGGGAAAAATATGGATATTTGCTATTAAATGTTATATCACATCATAATTTCCTCATTGGTTAGAACTATAGCCGTAAGACCAGTTTCGCTAGCGTTTCAGCTATTTACGTATCTTTGTCTGTAAAAATCTGTGGTATCATCAACTATAGCGATGTGGATATTTGTACCTAGCCACGCCCTAGTGGATGATGATGATGATAATTAGAATGGTTGGGATTTCTGGCTACTATTATGTGGAGATCATGCTAAACTCAAAGTGGATCCATGACCTGTGGATAGTACTTGCCGAATAGTATTGCGGTAAATAAAATAACTCACATTGTAATATAATTCTCAAAATAACAGCTAATGGCCTCTCCATCATCATCCGTTCAAGCTATTTAGCATGTTATGATGTCACGTCAATATTTGAACCATATGATGTGAGTACGGTGTTTTAGCTAAGAGTAGAGAAAGAGACAGGGGAATTTGCCACATTAGTTAGCCAAATTCCCAGGGACGGCACGGTGAGGGGACCCAGAAGACATTAGCTGGCATACTTAAGAGGCAGACATAATATCAACGTGGACAGACGGCATTTCCAAACGGTAGCGAACCACAACTCAACCAGAATGGCTGCGGGAGTTCATCAAACGGCCATCATTAAGGGGGCAACATCGACGGTGGTCGGCGTGCCTACCTGGTACCGTCGTACGTTGGTACCTTAACCTTGGGGAGAATTGCAATGGCTTTTCCTGAGGTGATGGCTACCATGATGCAGAGAGTGAGCAAGGTGGCGGCACAGAAGTATCAGCACTTCAGAAACCTGGAGAACTTGCCAAAAGCGCTCCAGTTTCCAGGTGCTGCAGCAATTATCCCTGCATCATGGGGAAAGATGCAAATGGAGCATTTTTTGTGGTCTGTGGGTTTCGCTGTAAGCGGTCGTTGTACTCCCGACCCGCGACACAAATTAGTAAACAGGTCAGACGATGATGCGGACGGTTAAAAGAGAGAGGTTTTGGTGACAACGGGAGAGACGTCGGCAACATCTGACCGCTACGTGTACACTGTATTTATCCGTGTTTGCAATAAAAC
Source organism: Priapulus caudatus (assembly GCF_000485595.1). NCBI lineage: Eukaryota > Metazoa > Priapulida > Priapulimorpha > Priapulimorphida > Priapulidae > Priapulus > Priapulus caudatus. The sequence goes on along the minus strand of NW_014577116.1, from coordinate 685,261 downwards.
CGTACTTACCACTGCTTACTTGACTGTCTACGTCTACTATCTACGATCAACATATATTCCACTCTACATATACATTCATACACTTAACATGATTATAGATATCTGGCACACACTTAACAATAGCTTATGAAAACCTTTCTTTGCAGATAAAATCAAATAGAATAGAAATATGGAGAGGAAGGGGCGTGGCATTTCTCCCATGGCTAGTACAACTGAGCATGAATACCGTTTATGTAAGTGTGTTTTAAGCCCGGCGCACACGTGAGTAATTTTACTCAAGTAAAATGATGCATGCGTCAAAATGCTCACGTGTGCGCCGGGTTTTCGTTGAGTTTTCTGACGCATGCATCATTTTACTTGAGTAAAATTACTCACGTGTGCGCCGGGCTTTAGATATACAGACGTTTATTGTTATGGATTTTGAATGGGTAATTAAGACAATTCTGGCAGACGTCGTGTCGTGCTGTGGCCGCTCGCAAACGCCGAGGCAGAATGCTTTATGAAGACGATAAAGAAGTCAATTAAAGCTGCCATAGCGGAAGGGAAAAGCTGAAACCAGGAGCTCCACAGCTTTCTACTTAACTATCGAGCAACTCCTCACAGCAGCACTGGCATACCTCCAGCTACGCTGATTGTTTTGTTCAGGAGGGCCAACAAAACAACCCTTCCCCGGATCGCGTACGAGCAACCGCAGCACGACGTCTGCCCGAAGTACAGCGAGTCCAAGGCAAGGATAAAGGTGTACACGGATCGCAAGGCATACGTCAGAAAATCTCGTATAAAAATTGGTGAACCTGTGCTCATGAAGAGAGAGGGAATGAGAAAGTCTGACCCCCCGTTTGATCCGAAACCCCTCATCATTACGAAGAGAAATGGATCAATGGTGACGGCAGAATGTCATGGTAAGACGATCACCAGAAACTCGTCCCGATTCAAACGCTCCCCCACACGTACAGAAGACGTCCCGACGTCGTCTGATGAGGAGGAAGAAGAGCTGGGTCTGCAACAATACCACGGACCAGACGATCCGCCGCCGGACACTGTTGTCCAGCACGTGAAGTTAACAATATTCTCAGATAACCTTCACGTAATTTTCTCACATAAATCTTCATAACGAATCTTCATATCTCACATGAATTTTCTCTGCATAAATCACGGCAGCCATACTAATTGAGACTCGCAATGCGCGTGCTTGCAGGAGCTCAGGGAGCTGGTGGCGCAGCCGACGCAGCAGCTGAAGGATGAAAAGAAGAAGCTGCTGCTGATGGAGACGCGCTACCCGAGATGCAATGTAGACCGCAGCGAGAGCATCGGCTTCTGGAGAGATTCAAGGACTTCGTCATGAAGTAGAACTAGCTTCATGCTACAGGGAAAAGCAATCTACCCTGACCCTGAGATTAATTGTTGTTAGAATGCACCTTATACAAACAGAGTTCTTTTCAATTTAAAGACTGTGCTAAAAGACTGAAGTTTACCTTTAGTACCATGTCTAATTTTGTAATATGTATGAGATATTCGTGTTTCATCAGCTACTTCAATAGACGCAGGCAAAGTTTCCGATGACGTCTATGCAGCCGTGGGAGCAGTTTCCGGGTATCAGCTTTCTTCTAGCCATGGCGGCTGGACGGTGGCTATCGTATTCAAGAAAAGCGAAACGCCAATTATTCGATTTATCTGTAGCTGATGGGTACACTATAACGTGTACAACTCCGTCCGTCAGTTCCTGTTTCATTTCGTTTTTAGGTATACCTCCAACAAACAACCGGCAGTTATCAATACTCGGGCACACACCAAGGTACCGACCCTTACGTATTTCATAATTGCTCAATTGCTTTACTGCGGTCGAGGCATCTTCTTTGTTAGTGAACATGCAAAAAGCATAGCCTCGGTTGGAACCAGTGAAATCCATCATCAACCGCAATTCAATTCATCATCTTCGAAGTGTGTGGAATTTTACCGATGAATACTTCACATCCACGTGGCAGAGGCGGTCCGTCCAAAACAGGCGGAGGTCCACCATACTTTCTTTGGACATTCTCTTGAGCTATTGTGAATGCAGTTCTGTTCATTAGATGTAATAGGGCAGCTTGGTTTTTGACATTAGTAGTACTAACACATATCCACTTAACTCATATCTTTATTCACTTGACATAACAAGTTGTATGGGAAAATGTGGATATTTGCTACTAAATTATATTCAACATCATAATTTCCTCATTGGTTAGAACTATAGCCGTAGACCAGTTTCCTAGCGTTTCAGCTATTTACGTATCTTTGTTAAAAATCTGTGGTATCATCACTATAGCATGTGGATATTTGCTACCTACCACCCTAGTGATGATGATGATGATAATTAGAATGGTTGTGGATTTCTGCTACTATTATGTGGAGATATGCTACTAAAGTGGATTTTTGCTACTAATTTAGTAACAAGTATCCACGCCTGTGGATACTTGCCGAATAGTATTGCCGAGTAAATAAATAACTCACTTTGTATATATAATTCCTCAAAATAAACGCTAATGGCCTCTCCATCATCATCCGTTCAACTATTTACATGTTATATGTCACGGTCAATTTGAACCATATGATGTAGTACGGTGTTTTAGCTAAGAGAGAGAAAGAGACAGGGGGAATTNTGAGACGCCGGGAGACGGGGGAGACGAGATGGAGGCGAAGAGAGAGAGAAGACGATGGCGCCGGATAGTTAAAAAAAACATCGTCAAAAATCTGAGCCGGGCGCAGGCCACTATAGGTTCTACGCAAGGCATACATATTTGGCAGAACGCCAGCATAAATGTGATGTGCTATATACAATGTATGCAAGACGCAACACCAGACAATGTGTTCTAGACAGATACGCCTGCCGCAGTGTACTGTTGGACAAGGCTGCCACTCGTAGGGAAATCCCGCTACGTAGGGGGTTGTTAGCCTTCGTAGGAGGTGGCGGAGATACCTGACGGTAAAACGAGCAATTGGTAGGGGAAGTAGGGGGTTTTTTGAATTTCAAAAATTGTAACGCCTTTTTTCAATAAATATCGAAACCTCAAAATCCTCGTGCTGATATTGATGCGGGACAAGCCGCTTACGCGGCGGGCGTTGCCGTAGTCACAACAGGGCGTGTAGCCGTTCGAATGCCCAAACAACATACTCGACATACGAATCTATAGTACACAATGCGAGTCGTATGACACTGTGGGGCTCATACTTCTGAGAATTTTAGATTTTGAAGGCGTGACCTACGGCGGCTGGGCGGACGTCATTAAGATGACGTGAGCACGACTTCAAAAGTGTCAGTTTGCTGTGCGGGGACCGAGGAGCAGCTACTACAGGGGCTGATCAGTCCCGACTTGCATTTGACCGTGAGGACTGCAGCCGCATTTCTTGACGCAAAGATCTCACAGCTCGCGACTCACGCTGACAATATCTGATACATAAGTCGTCACGCACGAAAAAAGAAAGGCTGAAATATCTGACGCACAGCAAAAATCTTACATATCTGAAACAGTCAGCTTTAGGATGTACCAAATTGCACAAATTGAAGTTATAAAATGCCAAAAAGCTCCCTAGCGTGGAGGTGGGAAACACCCTCCCCCCCTCGGTCGCTTCACTCCTCGCCTCTCACGTCTCACTATTACCCAATGTTGGCATGCCTGAAGTACTGAGTGTACCTGTAGTAAGTTGCACTTTATTTGCAGGCATCTATAGGCTGCTATTTTATGTTATAATAAATCTGCTTAAATCAGATTATATATTCAAGAGTGAATCCTTCTAATATTCACTGTGCAGCGCTTTGACACAGCGGTGGCCACTCGCCCGGCGGCGAGTAAGCATTTTCCTGGGCGACTCGGAAGATCTATCACTGCAGTGCTGACCAGCGCTGCCAGCTGGCCCAACCTATATTCTTTGGGCGACTGTGATATTTTGCGCGTTCATTAAGCCCGGCGCACATTGGCGAACATTTTGCTCAAAACATTATCGTAGCAATGTTGCCATGAGATCGTTCGGGCAATGTGCGGGTGAAAAAAGTCGCCGACATCCTTGTTCCAAACAATGTTTCTGAAGATCGAACATGTTGATATACTCCGAACATTGTTCGTAGGAATGTTTCGTACAATGTGCGCTGAATGTCGAACAATTCTAGGAACATTCTGTAATGCTATCACGCGATGCCACGACGCCGATCACGGTGGCACTTCTACAACAACAGCTACTAAGACGGGCGACCAAGGAGGTTGTTCGCTGCCGCAACAATGTTTAGGCAATGTGCTGGTCAGCCAATGGGAAACTCGTGAGCCGCATTGCCATTTTAGGCACCAGGCGGCAGCACAATCGTCGCGGTCCAACACACATTTTTCTTTTTGTTGCCAAAGTGATCTTCAACAAGTTTGTCTTTGCCGAGATTTTCGTTTTAAAAACCATGCCAAATGAACGGGAATATGGAAAGTGGAAGCTAGGCGAATTAAAAGAAGAGCTAGGCAAGAGGAGAGCCAAGAAAAGCGGGAAAAAAGCCGATCTTGTGAAACGGTAAATTTCCAAACGAGCGATAATACTAATATAGTAATAGCCATATTTACCTAGGCCCATGTCATTGGAAATCAGATACTGGTCAATGTAATGGAATATTTTTTGCAGAATAAGTTAAATACATATAGTTTCTTCAAAATGTCAATTTCTATAAACAATCTATAAAAACTACACCCCCCCCCAGGCCCGTGCAAAGCTGGTAATAGGCCTAGGCCGGATGGGAAATGTAGGCTCTATTTCAAACTGCTCATAAGTATTTTTGTAATCAGTGCTTAAATGTGTCACTAGTAATGATGATAATGATGTTGAACTATTTCTATAGATTAAAACTAGTAATTATATTGCATGTTGTTTTATACTTCAGCCTTGAACAATATGATCGGAACAATAACTTTGGTAAAGAACAGCTTGAAGATGAACATGCATACAAGATCACCACCCCACCAGCAGAAATGTATAAAGACCTCAATGCTGACTCAGAGGTACTATTTTTATTTATTTTTTGGTTCTTAAATTAAATCACACTTTCTATTTAATTTGTTGTTGTTGGTATTTATTATATGTTTTGTTGTACATAGTTAATGTATTTAAGTAATCCTGTTCTCTTTAACTTTGAACATGTCTGCCTTTTTTTTATTTTTTTGACTGACAGCCAGTGAGTTGAAATAGTAGAATGCCAGATACTAAACGCCTATCTCACCAGACGTTTAGTGCTGTACAGAGACCATCTGTTTTACATTATGAATAAACCTGTGAAATTTTACTTCATTTAAAACAAAATTAATATTGGTGGTGTATAGTACATCGGCTGTATTTCTTAATCACAGGACTTATTTGCTTTGATTTCAGTTCCCAAATGGTGCTTCAATCGGTGGGAGAGTTACTTATCTCCATTTAATGCCACTGTTGAAGACAGGGCCCTTTGCCAGAAACTTCGTAAGGTTGACGTTATTAATTTTTAAGTCTAATGTTAATGCTCGGTAATGCCGTTAATTTTAATAAGCGTTGCAGAAAACCACTTAAACTAAACTTACCTTTAGTGAAAACTTACGATAACAGGAACTTCATCACAATAAGGCTGCCTGATTGGTATGGGTATCTGATCACAAAAATTCAAATTCAATTACACAATTTTATTGTACATCACAGGTGATTTATGCATATTATGATGGCTAAAACACATCATAAATTAATATTTGATGAAAATTATTACCGTGGCGTCATGAATATAATTCTGCACAACAAGCAAATGTCTGCACACGTGCATAACAAGAGACGCCGGAGAATCGTGGCAAGCGTTTGCAACTATTTGAAACAAGCGGATACAATGCCATACGTCATTTAATAAATGTATTGTTTGTGTTTATATTAAGGCGGTAGCATAATTAATTGATTTTGAGGTGTTTTTCAAGAAAACATCACATCCTTTATTCAATTATTTAAAATACATATAATTATCACTATATTGTAATTCGTGGTGTAAATGTGTTATTTCAACTTAATATTAAGTTAAGGAGGGTCTAGGATCTCTTAAGTTATAGAGAAAAGTGACGAGAATTTTTACTTCTCTTACACTTTACGAAGTTTTCTGCAACGCTTTACAGAAAAACTTAAGTTATAAGGGTTAATGTTAGACTAATTTTTTGGTCTGGCAACGGGCCCGCAGGACAAACTATATACAGAGCGATTTCTGTATTTCGTCCGGGCTGCCTTCAGTGAAGACAAATATTTTGTCACGGCACGCTGTGCTGCGGAGATGAGAAAGTCGACTGTTTATGAAGTGACTGTAGTTGTGAACAATGTCGGTGTCATTGTAGAAACTGAGTGTGAGTGCGCAGTGGGCGAAGCTCCCAATGCACATTGCAAGCATATAAAGTGTGTTCTATTTGCACTCGTTAAATTTTCCAAGGATCGGGAAATTATCTCCAGGGAGACCTGTACTCAGAAGTTGCAAACATTTCATCATTGCAAGCCATACAGAGGATCTCCCTTGAAAGCAAAACAACTGAAGTTGCGTACTTCTGGACGTGGCCGAGATCTTCCAAACATTTATAAGAACTTTGATCCTAGACCTCCTACCATGATTGACAAGGACTCCAATATATCAGCATTTCATATGCTTGCATCAATTATCAATCATCTTTGGGAACTCAAAACTCGCTTCCCATGCCCATCCTACAAATCATCCCACCAGCAAACATTTACGGTATCGCCCAATGATCATGATTATCTCAAAGACCATCCTGAAGATAAATCTTAAAAGTATGGTGTGAAAGACATTTCTGCTGAAGCTATTACCAAGCTCGAGGTGGAAACCAGAGGACATCAAAAAAAAAAAATGGAAAGGAGAACGTTGTTTGCGCCTAACGTCATCAAATTTCGGGCGGATTTGTAAGTGCACTGACAGGACGGACAAGAAAGTGTTGGCAAAATCATACGTAAAGTCCAAAACAATTGATGCAGCCCCATTGAGGCATGGCCTCAATATGAACACATAGCTGTTCAGGCCTATGAGGAGATGAAGGATGTTAAACCACACCATGTGGAATGTTTATTCGGAATCTCATCCATTCCTTGCCAGTACACCGGACAGATTGTCAGTGACAGTATTGTGCTCGAAGTTAAATGTCCATATGTGAGTCGTGAACAAAAAATCTCACCAGACACTGTGCCATATCTCAAATCCAGAAATGGAAGTTATTTCTGGACCCACAACATCAGTACTTTTACCAAGTTCAGGTCAAATGTTTTGCGCAAAGCGGCAGCAATGTCATTTTGTTATTTATACATTTAAAGACTTGGAAGTTGTTGTTGTACAAAGGGACAATGAATTCATTCAGTCGATGCTTGAACGTCTAACTGACTTTTATCAGCAATATTTCAGACAGGCCTTGTTAGACACAATTTTTTACAAAGAAACTGACAAGTATGCATTTGATGAAAACAATGTCCTGTGTTAAATCCATATATATGTATGTTGATGTTAGAAATCTGCTACAGATTTAATATCTTTGATATGAATATACGACAATTGATTGTTCAGTTGTGTTTCATTGTCATTATGTTACTGATAGGTTACTGATGGGTTTTTTAGGGTTTTTTAGGTATTTTTTAGGTTGATTACGTCACCGTAAATAGTAAAAAATGAAAAAAATATTTCTGACTTTTTCACAAAATATATAAGTAATTCTGTGTTTAGCATTTTATGGTTAAAATTGCTGCATTACTACTTCTATTTTACTTTATTGTTCGATTACAAAATTCGAGATCTATGACGGACAGTTTGATGTGGATTCCATCCTCGCCACATAGCCATAGCACACAGCAATTAACTAGTTAGAATACATTTATTCAAATATGTCCAGGTTTTTATGTGATTGTCTTTAACTAGTAGAAAGAAACATATATTATCAGGCTTAACAATTTGATCGATTTTGTTTAGTCCCATTAAGTCTCTTTTACTTTTAATGCTAAATAAATTGGGATATTTTATTTTAGAAACAAATATTTACCATAGAAAATTTCAGTGAACGTAGATCCCTTTAAATTACAGAAATAAATGATAGTAAATAATACATATCTTGTCCCATTTGAAAGTGTTCTTGTAATGTTGTATCACCCCGTTCAAATCAGATATCATTGATATGATTTAAGCCCATTAACCTCCCTTTTTGTGCTTTGTTGCCATATGGCACATGTTAATTAGGATACCAAGTAAAACTTTATGTTAATTTAGGAGCACTTTATATCCTCAAAAAAGCAATGTAGTCGTATGGCACCGTATTTTAAATGCATCTGCACCAGTCGGTGCTGCCATCTACATTTCCAGTAATGGCGGCGCCCATGAGTGGTTGACAAGACCAAAAGTTCCAAGACAAAATTATTTATTTTCGACTTCGATTACGTGTAAATTGGTAAGTTATGCATTCATTATATAGATAAATAATCATAGAATACCTATGTAACATGATGCATGTCTAGAATTCAAAAATTGTGCGGCCAGAGGGCCATAAATATGATGTAGCCATATGGCAACATTGTCCACTATCGTTCGTTGTTGACTGCGCCATATGGCTACATTGGTCAGTTTCGGTAACTTTATGTTTATGTGATTATTACACAGTTTACTCACTAGATTTAAACTATAAATGGCCAACTATCGGAGATAAGTTGCACAGTGCTGTACCAACGTAACACATTTTATAGCTGTTCCTAAATATGATACATTTCATGTAATTTTGGCATAAAAAATATTAATTTTTTGTCTTTTCAGGTTGACAATATGGCATTCAGTACAAGGTATTTTTATGGAAGGACTGGTCCCACTACAGCTGTTATTCCGGATACTGGTGATGTATCTGATATTGGCGAGTCTGATGATGAACAAGACCCTTCAGGGCAGCCACTTGGATCAGCTTCAGAGAGTGATTATGAAGATGAAGAAGAAGAGGTTAGTGTCGAGGAAGACAGTGATGAGGATGACGATGCACCTCCAGCATCATCTGATGCACCTCCAGCATCATCTTCAGCATCATCTCGCAAAAAAACACAGTGGAAATACAAATGGAGAAAGGTAGAACTAGATCCAGGCAATGTTGATAAAAATTGCCAATTCACCGTACCTGAAGGTATATATACACCTCTCACGTATTTCTCAAATCTATTCACTGATGGTTTGTTCGACCTGATCGCTAATGAAACAAACGGTACTCTGTGCAGAGTCTTGGAACATCGATCAATACAATACTGATGAGATTAAAACTTTTGTATCTGTGATTCTCGTCATGGGAGTGATCAGGTTATCGGCCTACCGCGACTACTGTCCAAAGCGTGTCGGATTTCAGCTGTGGCAGATGCCATGTCTCTCAAGCGGTTCGAGAAAATACGCCGCTATTTACATTTTAGCAACAATACTGAAGCCGATCCTAATAATAGATTTGCAAAGGTACAACCTGTGCTGGACTTGATCAGAGAGCAAATTTTGAAGATTGAGCCAGAGGGTGATTATTCTATCGATGAAACTATGATCCCATACAAAGGAACTCGAGCAGGAAATTTGAGACAGTATATAAAAAACAAACCGAAAAAATGGGGATTCAAATTTTTTACAAGGGCAGGTGTGTCCGGTATCGTATATGACTTTTTACCGTATGCCGGTTCCTCCACATTCCATGCCACAGCTTTTGACGATCCCAAGGAAGATGAACTGGGTTTATGTTCAAAATTTGTTACTGTGTTGGTGAGATCTATTGTAGATAAAATGAACTCGAAGGTTTTTATAGACAACTATTTTTGTAACCTTGAGCTTATTGAATTCCTCAAATCACAGAAGATATTTGTACTGGGCACCATGCGTAGAGACAGGCTTCGAAATTGTGAGCTTGTCAGTGACAAAGTACTATCCAAGAAAGGGCGAGGGTTCATACGATTACCTGACGGATAGATGCTGCATCACCGTTGTCAAATGGGTTGATAATAAGAATGTTATTTTTAGCTAGTTCATTTGTTGGTATTGAACCCGTCGGGTCTGTCAAACGCTATGACAAGAAAGAAAAGGCTAAGGTAGACATACCTGCTCCTGCTGTTGTGAAGATGTACAACAAGCATATGGGCGGCGTGGATCTTGCGGACATGTTAATTGCACTCTATCGAACCCCTCTCAGGTCCAAAAGATATTACCTCAGGGTATTTGCTTATATGTTGGATATGTGCGTGTGTAATGCTTGGTTTCTGTGCAGACGCGATGCAGCCATATTGAAAACTAAGTACACTACAGGTTTGAAAGCATTCAGACTTGATATAGCCTCCAGTCTCCTTCTTGCTGACAGGATCCCTACTCCTAAGAGAGGAAGACCTATGGGGAATCCTCCAGAACCTGCCATGAAAATTAGACGACCCACAGTGAATTTGCCCGTTGAAGATATTAGATTCGACCAGAAAGCGCACTGGCCAATCAACAGCAGCAAAGGCCGGTGTCGCAACTGCAAAACAGGCTGGTCACGTATGAAGTGTAGTAAATGTGACGTCTTGCTCTGCTGGACCAATGAAAGAAATTGTTTCGTGGATTTCCACACAGAGTAGACTAGTTGTATGTATAGTTGTACCGGTAGGCCTATATGATATAAGAATAGTGTAAAATCACTGGTGTTGTATGTTTTACATGAAAATGATGTAAGAATAGTGTAAAATCACTGGTGGTGTATGTTTTATTACATGAAAATGATGTAAGAATAGTGTAAAATCACTGGTGGTGTATGTTTAATGAATAATGATTGTAAGAATTAGTCGTTAAAAATCACTGGTGGTGTATGTTTTATTACATGAAAATGATGTAAGAATAGTGTAAAATCATTGGTTTTAAATAAAAAATATATATTTCATTTAGTGAAACACTGTATTTTATTGAGTCATTTCCTTACGATATGGCCATCTAGCCAGACATCTATGTACTACATCCATTTTTAACCTAAGATGATCAATGTTGCCATATGGCTACTACCCCCAATTTCCCCCAAAATGGGGTAAAATGAAAAAAAAACACTCTAGTGCATTTAGATACCCCATCTGATGATGTGATAACGTAGAAATAATTTTACTATACCAATTTATGTTTTGGCACAAAAAGGGAGCTTTAGCGTCTGAGCGAGCAAGTTATACCCCTTAGCAAGGTACAGGCCTTCGCTATATCAAGCTTAATAACCCATCAACAGCCTGACGAAGGTGCACTCCTAAGGAAAAATATAACCAATTACAAGCCTCCAGGCCTGCTAGCATGCTAACAGCCGCCTTAAGAAGCCTACAGGTCTGCTAGCACAGCCTTATACCCTGACAAGCCTAGCAGGTGATTGCCTAGCAGCTTAGTAAACCATCAAGCTAACCTACGCAGTCTTGCGTAGCAATGTAATAACCATTCTTTATTTCATTAACTCATTATTAATTAAGAAATTAATTAAAGTAAATTAAATTGAATTAATTAATTAAATGATTAAAGTATAAATTACATTAAATTTTAAAGAATAAATTAAATTAAATTGAAATTAAATTAAATTTAATTGAAATTAAATTGAGAAATTGAAAATTAAATTAATTTAATTAAATTAAATTAAATTTAATTGAAATTAAAGGTATAAATTACGCAGTAAATACCAACGTGAGGAGCATGCTTCGTGGCCTAGTGTTAGGCTACGTAATTCCTGGATCCACTGAGGCTATGAGTTCATCCCGGCCGGGAGGCAATAAATTTTCTCAAGGTGTAAAACCTGCCTCTCAACATTGGAGTGCGTGTTGAAAAACCATCCCCCGTGCGCTTGCGATGACCACGTCCGAAAACAAATTTATCGCGACGTCATCATAAATTACCAAACGTCATTATGCTCTATACCTATAGAAATAGAGACCTAACAGGAGCCGTTAGGTAGCATGGCCTATAAACCCTCTTACAAGCCTACGAGCCTTGCTAGCAAGCTAACAGCGCCTTAAGATAGGCCTACATGCGCTGCTAGCAGCTAATAAACCCTTAACAAGCTACAGTCGTTTGCGAGCAAGCTGTTAAACCGATATTACAGCCTGCAGGTTCTGTAGCATGCTATAAGCCCCTTAAGTAGCCTACAGGCCCTAATAGCAACGCGTAACAATGCCTCTTAAGAAGGCCTACAGTCCTGCCCCTAGGCAAGCTTTATAACCAATTAGCAAGCCCTACAGGCCTGTAGCAGCTTAATAACTCCCTTAAAAAGCCTACAGGCGATTGCTAGCAAGCTTATAACCCGAATCAACAAGGAGCCATAGGCAGTCTTGCGAGCAGCTTGATACCATTAACAAAGCTACAGTCTGTTAGCATGCTAATAGAGCCTCTTAAGAAGCCTTACAGGCTCGCTGCCCTTAGCAAGCGGTATAGCCAATTAACGAGCCCTTAGCTCAGGCAGCAGAATCTGAAGCCCCTTAGAAGCCTACCAGGTCTGGCTAGCAAGTCTTATAACCTAACAAGCCTACAGGCTCGTAGCAGCTTATAACCCCTCAACAAGCTACAGTCTTGCGAGCACATAGCTTATAACCAAGTACACAAACCTGCAGGTCTGTTAGCATATGCTAATAAGCCCCTTAGTAGCTTACAGGCCTTTTTAGCAGCTTAACCTTAACAAGCCTACATGAGGCCTGCTCGCGATGATTGCTCGTTGGTAACCAATTAGTCTATTACAGTGCCTGGCGTTAGCGAATTTTGCCTAACAGGGCCCCTTAAGAATCCTACAGGTGTGTGAAATAGCCAATATGTATTCATAACAATTATTAATAATAAATTAATTGAAGATGAGAAACTTAAATTAAAGTTAAATTAAATTTAAATTAATAATTAAATTTTTTGATTAAATTAAAATTAAATTAATTAAATTAAAATTACATTAACAAACGTAGAGATGCTGTCGTGGCCTTAGTGGTTGGCTACGTATACTGTCCACTTGAGGCTGTGAGTTCTATCCCCGGCTCTCTATATGATTTTTCGCTGATATGTTTGTAAAATTCCTGGTGTGAGCGTCTGCAACATTGGCAGCTGTGAATCTCCGTGGCCTTTGGACCACGTCCGTAGAAATTGCTCGTGTGTCACGTGCAATCATAAAGTATAATCCGGTCTTAAGCTTATAACCTAATAATAAGCCTACAGGCCTGGCAGGGCTAGAAACCCTACACGAAGCCTATAGGCTGGCCTTAGGCAAGCTGAATCTCTTCTGATCTTCATATTTGCTCCTGGCAGCGGGCCTGCATGAGCAAGCTAATAACCCACTTAGAAACAGGCATACTTTGACTAGCTAGCCAAGCATTATAACCGAATTAATAAGGCCTACAGGGCCTGATGTGCAAGCTATACAGTGTCTCTCTTTAGAAGCCTAGCAGGTCTGCCTAGAACAAGCTTATAACCGCATTAAGCAAGCTTAGCCTGCTATGCAATTATATAACCATAAACCTGCGGGTGTTGTGGTCATACAGGCTGCTAGCAAGCGTAAACAAGCCCTTAGAAAAGCTCACTTGGTGCTGATCTCTCTACTATACATTGGCCTCTTAGAAGCCTACAGGTGACTGCTAGGGAGCTTATAACCAATTAACAAGCTCTACAGGCCAGCTAGCAAGGCTAACGCCCCTTTAAGCCTACCAGGTCTGCTAGCAGCTTTAACCCCTTAACAAGCCTACAGGCCTGCCTATCAAGCTTTTACCATCAACAGCCACAGTCNGCCTATGCATTCGGCGCACGGATCCATAGCTGCCAGCGCTGCATACTGTCGTAGGACGTTACCGCGGTCGCGTGCGCCTTGCCGCGGAACTGCGTGCAAGATCTGCACTCAGCGCTTCGGATCAACACCTTTCGGCAACGCTTCTCTAGTATCCCGTCTCATCTGTATAAATTTCTCGCCTCCTTTCGTGAGGGAATCTGAGGGGTTCCCCCCAAGAGCTGGTGGGTGTAGGGTAAAAGTGAAGTCCTTCTCGGGTAAAGATGGTTCTTCTTTGGAGGGCTATCTCCGCCAATTTGATCTGATATGCAGATTAAATGGTTGGAGTAAGGAGGAGAGGTTGATGCGGTTGGTAGGGGCCCTTGAGTGGCCAGCGTCCGCCATCTTGGAAGATTGCGATGACGGCGTTGACGAACTCATGATTCGTCGGGCTTTAACTGCACGGTTTCAGCCTTTAGGTAGTGCGCGCGGCTCTCCGTGACTACATTCGCCAGCCAGGCCAGAGTTGGCAAGAGTATGCGCGTGAGGTTAAGAGGCTGACAGTGAGGGTTCAGCCTTTCCTCTCGTCGGAGCAGGCTAGCGAACAGGCGCGGTGTCGATTGCTGGAGGTTATGCATTCGTCCCCGGCCTTAAAATCATATGTCATGTCTCGAAATGATTTGACTGTGGGTCTGGCGAGAGACTGTCATCCTGGCCCCCCACGGAGCTCCAGATGCTCAAAGATGCGCAGAACCATAGCGGAAAACCACACGTTTGAGAACCAGCCCGGCCGCAACCTACACCACTACCAAGCACTCAAGCAAGGTGAGGTAATATTATCAGAAAACACCCTGGAAGTGGGGAACCCTGACAGGGGTCAGCGGTATTGGCAGACGAATACGAGGCAGAAATGGGTGAATTTGCTGTTCCGTTTCGTAAACCAGCCGTGCGGCCAGCTTGTGTATCTCGAGCCTCTGATTCGGTTTCTGGGTCAGGGGTAGGTCTCGCTGAGTCGGGCGTGGCTAGATTGTGTCGAGATGACTTGCAGGAGGTGGCTCGTATGGTACGCGATATGATGTGTGGTCAGAAGAGTGACCGGCAGGGGCGTACTGATTCACAGCGAGTCTGTCCCAGTTATCCGCGCTCGCAGGTTCCGGCTCGGCAGGCTGGTAACTTCGAGTGTTGGGTATGTGGTATTCGGGGACATGTTGCGCGTTTTTGTCCCCAGCGGACTCGTGAGGATTTCCGGGAGGGCCCCGGATCTCGAAGTCAGCAGACGTATCGGGGTTCAGGCAGGGGCAATCCGAATCGGGGTCGCAGTGGGGCGCGGTAATGCGTGTTGGTGATACACAGCATCTGCCGGCCTCGGTTGATGCACTCGCGAGGGGTCCGGTGGGTCCTCGTCCAGCATGGCAGTTAGAGATTCTGTGTTACGGGGCTTACTGTGGACGGAGTGTCTTGTATACCTTGACGATATCATCATTTTTGGTAAAACCTTTGATGTAGCTCTTGGTAACCTCCGTGATGTTTTTTGTCGTATTGCAGATGCCGGCATGAAATTGAAGCCCACGAAATGTACGCTCTTTCAGAGGAGTGCTGCCTTCCTTGGTCACATCGTATCGGGTGATGGAATTCGTTGTGACCCTGCGAAGCTTGAGGCGGTCCAGTCTTGGGGTCGGCCTGGCAGCGTTGGTGATGTACGGAGCTTCTTAGGGTTTGCTAATTACTATAGGCGATTTATCCCTGGTTTTGCAGCCCTGGCGGATCCTCTAGTGCAGCTAACGAAGAAGAGCGTACCCTTCCAGTGGAGTAGGTCTTGTGAGGAGGCGTTCAGTGGTTTGAAGGTATTACTCACGTCGGCACCGGTGTTGGCATACCCGAGCGCGGGGGTTGAGTTTATCTTAGACACTGATGCGAGTGCGACTGGTATGGGTGGTGTCCTGTCGCAGATAAAGAGTGGGGTAGAGAGGATAATTGCTTATGGTAGTAAGAGCTTCTCTGTGGCTCAGAGACGGTATTGTACGACCAATCGGGAGCTACTGGCTGTTGTAACTTTCGTGAAGCAATTCCGACATTATCTGTTTGGTCAGCCATTTTTGTGCAGGACCGATCATGCTTCCTTGACCTGGTTGTTGAATTTCAAGGAGCCGGATGGGATAGTGGCGAGGTGGATTGCTTTCCTCGACACGTTCGATATGAGGATAGAGCATCGTGCGGGTAAGCTACATGGCAACGCGGATGGCTTGTCGCGGCAGCCTGGGTGTAGGAAGTGTAAGAGAGATGATTGCCCCGATTGTCGTCTTCCTAGGGTGTGCCCAGTGGGTAGTAAGGTCTGTCGCGATTCCCCGTCAGTGGTCTCGGGGCGGGAGGTTAATGCAGGCCCGGTTGTCAATCCATCGGTGGATGGGGTATCCCTGGGGTCGGGGGTAGTGAGGCCGGATTGTTTGGTGGGAGAGCATAATCTTACTGATTCGGCAGATGAGTCAGAAGTAGAGTTAGATGATGTTTTGCCACGGTGGTCTACTCAGCAGATTCGGGAGTGGCAGCTAGCGGATTCTGCTGTTTTAAGAGGGTGGCAGCGGGCGGGGTTCGTCCGGCTGTCACGGATTTGTCGTTTTCGTCCCCAGAGGGCAAAGCGTATTGGGCACTCTGGGACGATCTGGAGGTACATGAGGGGGTTCTGTACCTTAGACAGGTGTTAGACTGTCAGCCGAGCTGTTCAGTCTTGTGTATGGTGGTCCCGACAGTTATGAGTTGGGAGTTATTTCGAATTTTGCATGGCGGGCGGGTTGGTGGACATCTTGGTGTCACTAAGAGTTTGGCCAGAATCCGGCAGCGTTTTGTTTGGCCAGGGATTCGGCAGGATGTTTTAAGTTCGGTTCGTAGGTGTGATTTGTGTAGCAGGAGGAAGCCGGGGCATCGTAGGAATGCTCCTCTCTGTCAGCAGATCGCAGCGGCACCGTGGGAGAGAGTGGCCGTTGACTTTATGGGTCCACTTCCGGAGACGTCGAATGGTATGAAATATATCCTTGTAGCTTGTGATTATTTCACTAAGTGGACGGAGGCGTTTGCTTTGCCAGATTTGACGGCCCAGACGACGGCGGACTGTCTGGTGACCGAGATTTTCCTTCGGTTTGGAGTGCCGGGGCAGCTGCACTCTGATCAAGGTAGGAATTTTGAGTCGAATCTCTTTGCCGGGGTGTGTTCGTTGTTGGGCATAGAGAAGACTCGTACAACGCCGTATCATCCTCAGTCAGATGGTTTGGTTGAGCGGTTTAATCGTACTCTACAAGATATGTTGAGTAAGGTTGTAAATGAGCGGCGAGATGATTGGCATACGCTTTTGCCGTATGTAATGGCGGCGTATCGGGGTACGACGCAGGAGAGTATCGGGGTAAGCCCTAACCTTATGATGTTTGGTCGGGAGGTGGGGATGCCCGTGGATTTAATGTTCGATCCTCCTCCAGGTTCGGCTGATGAGATCTGCCCGATAGAATTTGTGGAGTGGGTCAAGCGTGCGACTCGAGAGGCGCATGTCTATGCGCGAGTGCAGCTAGGTCGGGCAGCGGAGAGGCAAAAGAGGGGTTACGATCGTAAAGTTCGTACTTTTGCTCCCGGGGAATGGGTGTGGTATTTTTATCCTCCTGCGGATGTTAAGTTGGGACTCCCGTGGCGGGGCCCTTTCTTAGTATTGCGTGGTAAGGGTAACGTTCGGTGGATTCAAGCTTCCCCAGATAGTGTGGTTAAGGCGGTGGCCGTAGATGACCTAAAAATCTACGATGGTGTGAGTACGCCAGTCTCCTGGTTGGGAGATGGGGCTGAAGGTGTAGACGCAGAGTATGGGGGCCGGCCATATTGCGGGGTAGGGACGGGGTGCGGGTTCCATACTGCTACGGATCCGTGTCTGTCGGCCAAGCGACGCCCCCCTCCTGTCCGTGGAATGTCGCACCGCACTGATTCGGGTTTCTGTTAGGGAGCATCCATGGTAGTTGCGTCACGTGGGTTCTCTAGCCGGCTGGTACCGCGCTACTCACCCACGGGCATTCAGATTTATTACCCTTGTCGGAACGAATTTGGGGTTAATTCCCCATTAGTGTCGGAGTTTGAGACGGATTCCGGAGTTATCCTTGATAACTCCGGAATCCGCATCACGTGATGGTCGAGGGTGTGGTTGTAAACTCCGACGTATTACAGGCTGGTAGGGGAAGGCCAGGACGGTTTGTTCACCGAAGTGTGTACGTCATATGGTGTGAGTTACTCGTTTCAGGTGGATGAGAATGAGTACGGCAGATGACGGATTCCTGCGGGAGGCTAGTAGGTGAGGAGGATCAAGGTGAGTTGCACCAAGCACTGTGGTCTTGTGGCTCACCATGCACGTGTGAGTAAAGGTGGAGGCTGGTGACTGGTATGGGTAACAATCTCGCGTTTGCGCGTACGTGAGCGGTGAGACGACTAATGGTGTATCTTCTTCATGGTTGGTTTCAATGGTTACCGTGGGACGGCATGTCCGGGGCGGACATGTCGCAAGTCTCATCTGGCGAGAAGATAGAGGAGGAGTCGACGTAGCCGGAGGCGGAAGCTGCGCCGAAGGAGTCGACGCAGCCGGAGGCGGAAGCTGCGCCGAAGGAGTCGACGCAGCCGGTGGTGGAAGCTGCGCCGGAGAACACGACGCAGCCGGAGGCGGAAGCTGCGCCGAAGGAGTCGACGCAGCCGGAGGTAGGAGCTGCGCCGGAGGAAGAGGGGACGACGCAGCCGGGGGGAGAAGCTGCGCCGCAGAAGACGACGCAGCCGGAGGCAAAAGCTGCGCCGCAGAAGGAGACGACGCAGCCGGAGAGAGGAGCTGCGCCGGAGACCGAGGAGGAGGCGAGAGAGAGGGAGCTGCTCGGCGAAGAACCGATGGAGCTCGGCGACGGGTGGGAGGAGCTGCCATTCGCGGACGAGCTGCTGCAGTCTCCTCCGGCGGCAAGAGCGACCCCAGTGGCAGGGGTAAAGTCCAGTCGCCGGAAGAAGCGCGCCGCGGTCGTGAAGACCACTCGTCCGGCGAGCGAGACTCCCGTCGTGGAGCAGTGCCCTGCACCAGGGGCTCGGGACGGCCTGCGGGAGCCACCCCACCCTGGTCCCCGGCAAGAGGAAGTCGGGCCTGCCCCAGTGGATAGGGGGCGGGGCAGGAAGGTGCGGAGAGAGGGCGCTAGTGCAGGAGGGTCCACAACCCCCCCCTCCCTGCGCCCCGGCGAGAAAGGCGCCGCCGCACGTGCAGAGGCGCTCCCCCACCAGGACGCAGATCCTGGAGGGGGCGGGTCCACTGTACGCCCGTTTCGGGGGTCGTCGCGAGCCCGTGACCTCCCTAAGGAACGAGGCCTGGCACTGGTGCGTTCGATGCGGCGTGCCGACCTGGCACGTAGTCGACCACCACGCCGAGTACCATCGGCGGGAGAGCATGGTCGCTCCGTGCCCGATCCAGGGGTGTGACAAGGCCTACTCAGGCGCGGTGCTGTACCGCCTGTCACACCACCTGGCGGCAGCGCACCGCCTAGGTCGGGTCTTCAGGATGGGCGCCGACGGGAGATGGCCGGAGTGACACGCCCGTACCCCCGAGTACAGGGGATGCGCGAAAGCCTACCTCCAGGAGAAGGTGGCGCCGGCGTCACCACCTGCCGGCCGAGCCATTCTGCGCCCGGCACGTAGGGATGGCCGGGCATACGCGCAGACAGTGGCTGGCACCAGCCTGCCCAGGCTTGTGCTTGTAGCTGCGCCCCGGCCCTCCTTGAAGCAGGGACCGCCCACCGCTGCGCCCCAGAAGGCAAAAGTGCACGCGACCGGCGTAGTGCTGCCTGCCACGGAGCGCACGACGTCGACTGCCGCGGAGCGCGCGACGTCAGCTGCCGCGAAGCGCGCACCGTCGACCCGGACGGAGCGCGCGATGTCAGCTGCCGCGACGCGCGCACCGTCGACCTGGACGGAGCGCGCGACGTCGGCTGCAGCCAAGCACGCACCGTCGACTCGGACGGAGCGTGCGACCTCGACAGCAGCAGCGACAAAGCGCGCGGCGTCGATGGGGGCAAAGCGTGCGGCGAGACGGGAGAAAGCGTCGGCGAGACAAGCGCCGACTGCAGCAACACCGGCCCCAGCAGCTGCGTTGGCTCGGACGCCCGCGGAGTCGTCCGCGTAGGCGTTCGAGCCGGCCTTGGCAGCTGTGTCGCTGGAGCCGATGCGTCTAGAACGCATTCCGGACAGCGAACGGGTCGTGTTCCGGCGATTCTGTAACTTGTGGGAGGAATTGCCGGAGGCGAGTGGCGGGGACTGGAACTATCCGGCGCTCAGGGGCGCGGACGGCACGCCGGCACCAGAACTCGTGCACCAGATGGGGGTGGTGCAGCTCGAACAGGCCGTCATCTGGGCTCACAAACAGATGCGCCACGCGCGCGAGGTGGAGCTCGCAGCCCTGGGCGAACACAGGAGGAGGACGGAGGCCGTCCTATCCCTGTGGAGCCCAGGGACAAGCCACTCCAGCAGTAGGTGCAAACGAACAGGGCGCTGGTGCACCGCTCGGAAGGCCTTCGGGATCAACCTGACGGTCGATCTTGAAGGGGGAGGAGTGTAGCGGTGGCACCGGGCCCTAGGGTTCCCAGAGCGGTGGGGGTGTAGCCTCCTGGATACCGGGAGATGGGGAGATGGGTGAATGTTTGTCATTGTCTAATTGTTTTGTCTTCGTGTCTGTTTTGTCTGGGGTTTGCTTACCGATTGTAACATCAACAAAGGGGGCCGCCATGCTAGGTGCAGTGGGTCCTCCTCTAGCGGCAGAACACGGCGAAACAGTTGGCCCCGCAGGTGATAGGCGGGAATTCGTCGTGCGCTCGTGGTAGTTGGCGGGTAGGCGCGCAGGAGAGAGGTTGAGGTTCGGAAGTTTGGAGACAAAGGAATAGAGAGAGAGAGAGTTGGAGAGAGAGAAATATCGAGGGTAGTAGAGAGAGGGAGAGAGAGAGCACCACCGCTTTCTGCCTAGAGCGGCCGTTGGGTGAGTAAGCCCCGAATTGTCCCGTCGTTGTGGGGTGGGTGAATAATACAGTACTATAGCCTATAGTATAGGCCTAGGGTAAACGTATAAGAGCTGCACAAATAGCGAGGGAGTTAGTCTATTTCGTGCGCGGCTGTACGGGAGGTGAAGCCGTCGGTACCTTACTGTACTGTAGCCTTTTTTGCCCGGCTGCGTTCATAGTCTATACTATGGTTTAACCTCTGTGTTTACCGTGGGTATACACTTGTTCTACATCGTAACGCGAGTCTAGCGGGTAGGGGGTGGGAGTTGCCCTGCTGTGTGTGTACGTGTCGTTACTCGTCCTGCACTGTCGACTAACTACGACGCATCAGGACCTGAGCACAACAGAACGGGTTAATGCGGGAGCGCAGTAGCTTCGAAGCGCTCGATTTTGTAGCGAGGTCCGGGAGGCGACGATCACGGCCAGTACAACGCCTCCGGGCACAACGGGTGAGTGAAATACCTTAGGTTGTGTGCTAGCCATTTAGTGTTGACCGGTGGCGCCATCGGGTGGCGCCGGGAAGCACAAAACGCTACACATGTTTATCTGGTACTTCACAGTGCTGCCATCTATTAGAAAAATGTCCACAGGGAGCATCTATTATCTACCAACCCATTCATTCACAGCCTGTGTAACACCAATGACTTAAAAACCAAGAACCAAAGTTTCTTCCTTGTTACTGTCTTGTGGGTATGGATTTTTTATGATCCTACTATGCTTTTTAGACTAAAGGACTATAACATTGTATGGGAAATTGTGTGGGCTCATATGTTGCCTCTCATTGTTAATGGAATCACTTTCCTTAGATAATCATGAGCTGGGACACGTAACACCAATGACATTTTCGGTAATATGTGGTTCCTAAAATTCCAGAAACCCATTCAACAATTAACAAAATGCTTTAAAACGATGAATAAGTTCATTCCCTTCATTTTAAAACTATTATTTAAATATATAATTGAAATTTAAAGGAATAGGGGAGTGGGACCGGAAAAGGAGGATTTCTGAACAACGACCCGGTCCTGGTACTATCTAATATGCCGAACCGTACCTCGCCTACTCTACTAACGAGTCTAGGGAGTCGCCTACGCCTACTCACTAAGCGGAACCCGAACCCTAACCCTAATCCTAACCCTAACCCTAACCCTAACCCTAATCCTAACCCTAATCATATCAAATAGTGACCAGTGTACATTCCGGTATACCGGACCGTACCCAGGGTAAGTTCCGGCAGTTACTGTACCCTGGGGGACATAGACCCTATGAGCGTCAGTAGGCTAATTAATGACAGTCAGTAATAGTATGAGCGCTGACCACAATTCATTTTCGCTGTATTTTAGACAGAATGTGTAGTGTGCACACTGCACTGTACTCTACTGCACTGTACTGTACTGTACTGTACTGTACTGTACTGTACTGTACTGTACTGTACTGTACTGTACTGTACTGTACTGTACTGTAGTACTAATTCAGTAATACTAATACTAGTAATAGGCCCCTCGCAGCTAGAGTTCACGTGCTTGGAATCAGATACCCCGTAGCAATGCTCATAGGGTCTATGTCCCCCGGGGTACTGCCGGAACGTACCCTGGGTACGGTTCGGTATACCGGAACGTACCCTGGTAACTATTTGATATGGTTAGGGTTAGAGTTCGGGTTCGGGTTCGGGTTCGGGTTAGGGTTAGGGAGTAGGCGTAGGCGCTGACTCCCTAGACCGTTAGTGGGAGAGGGAGAGGGGAGAGAGGAGAGAGGAGAGAAGAGAGGGGAGGAGAGGAGAGAGGAGCGAGGAGAGTGGGAGGGGAGAGGGGAGAATGAGGGGAGGCGAGGAGAGGAGAGGAAGGGGATGGAGGGGAGGCGAGAGAGGGAGAGAAAGAGGAGAGAAGAGGGGAGAGGAGAGGAGAGAGAGAGAGAAGAGAGGGAGGGAATGAAAGAGGAGAGAGGAGAGAGGAGAGAGAGCGAGGAGATGTGGGGGGAAGGGAGAGGGAGAGGGGAGAGGAGAGACGGGGAGAGAGGAGAGGGGAGAAGGGGCGGGGGAAGGGAGAGAAGAGGAGAGGAAGGAGAGGGAGGGAGGGGAGGGAGGAGGAGGGAGGGGAGGGAGGGGGAGGGAGAGGGGGAGAGGGGAGGGGAGGGGAGGGCGAGGGAGGGAGGGAGGGGAAGGGAGGGAGGGGAGGGGAGGGGAAGGGGAGAGCGGCAGTGACAGGAGAGGAGAGGAGATGAGGAGGGAGGGCAGAGGAGAGAGTAAGAGAGGGGGGGAGGGGGAGAGAGGGAGAGGAAATTGGAGGAGAAGGGAGGAGAGGAGGAGAGGGGAGAGGAGGGGGGGAGGGAAAGAGAAGAGAGAGAGAGGAGGGAGAGAGAGGAGAAGAGATAGGGAGAAAGGGGAGATGGGAAAGGAAGGGGATGAGGAAGAGGACAGCCGGGGAAGAGGTTGAAGGGGAAAAGGGGAGAGAGGAGAGGGAGAGGAAAGGGAGAAGAGGAGAGAGGTGAGAGGAAAGGAGGAGAGAGAAAGGGATAGGGGAGAGGAGGGGAGGAGAAGGAGGGGAGGGGAGAGGAGAGGAGAGGGAAGAGAGACAAGAGGAAGAGAGAGGGAGGAGAGAGGAAGGGGGGAGGGGGAGGGGGAGGGGGAGAGAGAGAGGATAGATAGAGGGGAGGGGGAGAAGAGGAGAGGAGGGAGAGTTCACACGGAGTGGGAAGATGTACTGTTGTACGATTGAGCGCGAAGTTGTTGCGGCTATTCGCGTAGTAAATCGTACGGTATCATATAGGGCTAGTAAATGACGAATTTCCTTGCTTATTTGTTTGTCGGCCACTCCTCCCTATTTATGAGCTCCTGAGTATATATATAATCCTGGGGGAATGATTTTTAGCCGCTGGAAAAATTACCATTAATTTCATTCGTTTGGTATTCACATATAATGTATTGTAATATATATAACCAGGAATATCGCAATGGCAATCTTTAATGTGTTCATGGAATTATTATATATTGTGCAATAATATCCAACCTAAAGTTAATGTAAGAATAGTATAGTGGTGTATACTGACGTGGCAGGCATAACTTGTCATTGACGATTAAGCTTAATCTTGTAGCCATCGCTGGTGGGGCATTGCTGTATCTCATCAGATTATGATCCTTTATTCAGAGTGATGACGAAGCAGATTGATTTTGATCATTGTCATCCTCATTGAAGTTGCCTTGCTAGTAGGGAATCGTCTACTGGAATTCTTCATATAGGCATGTGCTGCTACTCGTCAATGTTGTGGCAAACAATCGAAGTTTATCGGTGATCCTTATGTAGTGATATAACTACTGACGTAATGTTAAAAACTGTATAAAAGATATCTGTATGCGCGTAATAGAACTTTGTTAAGGGAAATTAAAGTTTTCCAAATTGCACTGAGTTAAATGAATCATTATGGCTTTTTTGCTACTTCTATCTTCAAATATTTGGCCCTTCAGCTCTACATATTTTATCTTAGCTCTAACAGCTTATCACACGCATTTTCCTCTATTGGGGGGATTGATCGGATGCTGTTAACGGTTCCAGTTGACAACATGAATGTTACCTGACCTTAATATGCCCGCAATTTTTCTTTAAACTGGGGCAAACAACTGCTATAATTCTGAATTGTACAGGTGTAAAGTAGAGATAAAAGTAAATGGCGCATGATTCGAGAGAGCGAGGTATATTATCGCGGCAACTACTACTTGATTTGCGCGAACACTAAATCGACTATGAATTTACTTTTAAATTGACGCAGCGTTCTAATTATTTTATTATTATATAAGTTTGTTTCTCACTTCTGAGGTAATTTTAGGTAAATTCTGATTACACACCGTCTTGTTAATTATACGCACCTGAAAGGTAATATGTTTTTTACTAACCTATCGAAAGGGTTTAAAATGACGTGGCATTGACATTACCACCACTGTTTCTATTTACTTTTCTAACATGAACCTACAGTGAGTTGATGCGAATGTGTTTGGAGATGTACACGTGCTAGTTAACATAAATTGTAACATCATGATGAACTGATGAATGGCTTCCACAAGAAGTAACTCTTGCTAATGTCACGTCCGTCATTAATTCCGATCGTTTGTAAAGCTTGTAAGACTATGAATAAGTTTTGCGAGTGTAATCAGCTTCTCCGTCGATATAGAAATCTGTTGATATTATATATAGGAATTTTATTAAATAGAGGTTGATGTTACGTACATCGCGTGAGCATGTGTTGTATATATATGGTCGACTGAAATGTCTGTGTGTGTATGGAAGGTTGGTACTTATGCATTGTCTAATTCCTTATTATTTGTTCTTATGTAATATAAGTATATTTACTAGAAGAAGAATGTTTATATTCCCATATTATTTTTTTTTTTGTTTTTTTCAGACCAGGCATGTTATAGGGAAATTTGGCACAAATTAAAACCAACAAACGTTTAGGAATTAATTAATTGACTGGTTGGTATGAATGTGCTAAGTTATAACTAGTTATTGTATGCGAAAGCACTATTACATTAATTTGACTTATGGGCTTCAGTATAGAGCTGCAGGCACAATATCGCCACCTAGTGGTTAATTTAAGTGTTTCTGCATTAAAGTATCATTAAAACGGGGGAAATTTACTTTGATAAAAGGCTCCTGCATAGCTAGGGCCGAATAGTTTAAGATCAAAGGCTACGATGGTTGGAGACAAGCAGCTTTCATATGCTCATGTATAACACGCTTCCTCTCTCTCTCTCATTCCTCTCTCTCGGTCTGCGTGCTCTCTCTCCTCTCTCTCCGCTCTCAGTTTCTCTCATACACAGGGTGTGCCCGTCGCTCTCGTCTCTCTCTAATCACCTTTTTCTCAAGGGGAGCAGGTCGGGGGTCTAGTCTTTCTCTCGTCTGCTCCTCTCTCATCTCGTCTCCTTTCTCTCTCTCTCTCTCGCTCGTCTCGTCTCTCGTCGCAGTGGATGCCGGATCAGCGTCTTATGGAGAGCGTCTCTCTCTCAATCTCTCCTCTCTCTCTCTCTCCTTTCCTCAGCTCGTCTCTCTCGATCTCATCTGTCCCTCTCTCATCGTCCGCTCTCTCGCCAGTCTTCTCTCAATCGCATCTCGTCTCAAGATCTCTCGCCTCTTCTGTTGCTCGCAGGTCTCTCTCGTAGTCGTCTCGCCCGCGCTCAGTCGTCCACTATCTTGGCGTCAAGTAGAGGCAGCTGGGATCCGTCGCAGTCGTCGAGATCTCTCTCACCGCAGTTCTCGTCTTCTCTCTCTGCTGCTCCGCTCTCGTCTCTCAGAGATCTGTTCGTGTTGTGCAGCTGTGTGTGTGACATGTTGTGTGTGTGTTGTGCTGTGTGGTGTGTGGTGTTGTGTGTGTGTTGTCGTTGTGTGCGTGTGGTTGCGTGTGTGTGTGTGTGTGTGTGTGTGTGTGTGTGTGTGTGTGTTGTGCGTCCGCTGTGGTTTGTGTGTGTGTATGTGTGTGTGCGTGTGTGTGTGGCGTGAGGGGTAATGTGTGGCGATGCGATGTCTTGGTGTGTATGCAGCTGCGTGTGTTTGTGACGCTTCCGGCAGTCTTTGATGATTACATCGCGCGCTAATATATATTTGCTCGGCATTACTATCCCGTACACCATATTATTAAGAAAAAAATAAACAAAACAAGCGGCTAGTCAATGATCAACTCTTCTCAACCGCCGCATGGCGCCCGCGGCGCATCTCTGCCCGAAATATTTCATCACTTATACTACTGACCTCGCATTCCACTCTACTCACAAACCCACCGCAACCCTAACCCGCATAACGTACTGTCCGATATATACGCCTTTGCTTAACGTCGAGAACAGTGAAAAAGCTTAGAATTAGCGCTTTATTGAGGTCTACGAGTATCTTACTCTATAGCGCTGTTCAATGTAAAACTGCTGACGAGCGTCGTGCGCAGAGCGCCGTCGCCTCGTAAGTCAGATACGAGTGCATGGCAGGTTTGTAAGAGAGCTTTTCAGGTGATGAGAATCAGCAAACTGTTATTTCATACCAGAGTAAGAGCGAGAGAGAGAGAAGGAAAGAGGGCCGAGAGAGGGGAAAGAGGGAAAGAGGGAGAGAGGGGGACAGAGAGAAAGAGCAGACGGAGAGGGGGAAAAGAAAGGAAAAAAGAGAAAAATATGGAAGAAGAAAAACGCGGTTGTGAGAGACTGGTCGCTATCCCTTATCCATCATCGAATCGCGTCGACGGGAAGAAAAAAACGGAGACGGCGAGATTGCCACAACGCAATTTGTGACGTCTACAATTACTAGCCAGTCATCTGTTTTTCCCCCTCAAGCTGTTAATACAAGGTTATACCTGATAGAACTCAAAATTCAAAAAGGACCGAGAAAGGCGTATGGAATCTTCGTGCGATGTCGTCTCCTCGTTTCATGATTTCATCGACCCGCAAGAAGTTATAATTGCTGTATTTCCTGTCGCTTTCAGATTCGAGTGCAACTTAAATTAGATTCGAAGTATCCGCAGACAGCAGTAGCACCACTCTCATCTATCCACGCTGTCACCAAAAGCTAACGAGACAGATAGACGGGCGAGAGTGTGTTGCAGAGAGGGAGTCGAGAGAAAAGACAGCTCAAAAGAAAAACACGAGAAAGAGAGAGACAGTCCGACAGAAGGAGGGGGCGAAGAAGAGAGATATAGATAGAGGAGAGGGAGAGAGAGCACGCGAGAGAGAAAGAGAGAGAGCGCGAGAAATAGAGTCCGCAAAAAAGAGCGAGAGAGAGAGAGCGCGCGCGCGAGAGAGAGAGATAGAGAAAGAGTAAGGGAGAACGGAAAGGAAAGGAACAAAAAAGCAGCAGATAAGAGGAAGAAAATCATGCGCGAGAGAGTGGTGGGAGACAGAGGAGGATATGGTTGGAGCGGGGGTGGGCAGAGAAAGTGTGTTAGGGTATTGCACACTCTAATTAGCCAATCCGTGTTTGTAACAATTTATATCAGTCATGGTTCGTTAAAAACTGAATGCACACGTCAGCGGAATGCGTGCCACCAGCAAATCCAGACTCAAAGTGCCAGTATAATTTACTCTATAATTACAGTAAAACTCGCATAAGTCGTCATCGTCTAACTCGTCAATTCGCATAAGTCGCCATGGAAGTCAAAGTCCAGATTTTCTCTCATAATAAATCCATTGGAATAGCCCCGCCTAAGTCGTCATTTATAAGCCGTCATTACGTACAAGTCGTCGCCCTCAGACAGGTCCCATATAATACAAACAACAGTAATCTCCCATCTGTAAATCATCAGAAAAGCCGATGGCGCACGCCGCGCTTGCCGCTAGTGCGTACGATCAGTGCGTTATGGCCAGCAGCGGTGTTGATTGACGTACGGACCCGATTGTTTCACCCGATTCGTATCTTTTCACACGCCGACAGCGTTGAAAAGATGGCAATATAGCAACGCTATTGCGTTGTGAAAAATATATTTTTCAACACGCCGACTGCGATTTGCGAAAAGTTTTCAATGCGCTGGACGATCTGCAGCCCGGATATCCGCGCGAAGCGCGCCAACGCCGCCTCGCGGCAAAAACTAACACAGGATCGCTGCCCTCACTCAAAAAGCTTTACATGTGCTCTTCGAGTAAGGGCTCAAGTCGTATTATCGGTCCCTTTAGCAGTTGTGGCCATTGCAAGGCGGCTTTGACTACCCAGGTAGGCAGACAGCTGCTCAAAATGATCGCACAAAATTTTTTGCTATTCGGCGCGTTTTGTTTCCTGTAAAAAACAGACGTTTAGTTCCCCCCCATCACTCTAAATCAGTGTACATCTGTCTACTAGATATTGCGTCCAATAGATGGCGGCACGAGTCTATGCACGAGTCTATATCCATATCATTTGCCTACGACTTTGCTTGCACACCGGTCGGCGGGCTATATGCGGGTATAAGCCGCCGGTGTAATTATTCATCTCGCGCGCCCGCCACTTTGGCGCCGACGAGACGCTAATTGCAGTTTACTTGTAAATAAATGTTAATGGATGGAGGGGGCAAAAACGCTACCTCTCAGCACACGCACGTGATCTGGCTAGCTTGGTTAGGTGCGTAGTGGGAATTCTCACTACCTGTGCGCGATAGGCTGTGACCCGGGGGGTGCATTCATTCTGCGGCGCGTCCACAACTACAGGCGTCACTGTTGGTTCGTGCGCGCACAACTAGCATGCGTTTCTGGTGGCGAGCGACGCAAGTATAGTGTTATATAGTGTATTATTTTCTATATAGTGGATTTTGCCCCTGCTCAAGTATGCCCTTAGTAAATTATGAAGTATTGAGTAAGTACGCCTATTCTTCCGTACGCATTCTTTCCGTGTCTTCATTAAATCACTCATCAACTCATGTCGCATTGTAACGTCTATTTTATACGCGTTACATGAATTAGCCAGTGGAGCTAGACAATCTGCAGCCGGATATATGCGCGAAGCCTTTTGATCGAATTCGCTGCCCTCTATTTAGAAGCATACCCGAGGCCCTCTGGGTACTACAGAAAGCCGCATAATCGGTCAATTGAGGAGTTGTGGCGATTGCAGAAGCCTTTCGACTTTGCAC
>NW_014577116.1:654259-655588 GCF_000485595.1 Priapulus caudatus | reverse complement strand
CGAGATACATATATGTATACACAAAGTGTACCCTAACCCTAACCCTAAACATACCTCATATAAAAATATAAACATAATACTAAACAACCTAAAACTACCTCCTAATTATATAAAAATATAAACATAATACTAAACAACCTAAAACTACCTCGGGTACATATCTGTAGTACCTGATACGACAACGACCCCCATCTGCGATAGTTAGTATAGACTATACTGGACAGTCCGTAAGGAATAAACGTCCAGGCCTATAGCTAGCCATGGGGTGTGACCTAGCTTGGGTACAGCCAGGTAGTTAGCCTTTTAGCCAATTCTTATAATTATATAGACTATACATGCCAGACTACTGAGTGATACATTATGACACACGTTTACATCACGTGTAAAACGGCCCTTGCGCCAGTTGCGGATACTGCCATTTTACTGGGATAGATACAAATATATATAACCCAATAGAGTATATATATCACCTGTTAGTCTGGCTGAGAGGGTCTATGTCCCCCATGGTACGGTCCGGTATACCGGAACGTACCCTGGTACTATCTAATATGCCGGACCGTACCTCGCCTACTCCACTAACGAGTAGCTGAGCTAGTAATAGATGGACATTTTCCTTTCCTCCATTGTTAGGTAGTTTACTAGCATCATGCCATGATACGACTGATGATTAGACAGTTGTAATAAATATTTGGCATGGACAAGATAATTGGAAACAATTTGTTAGTGTGCTGTATTTGTTACATCGTCATTTTTCTCTGACATATCAATATAAGAAATGTCTACAAGTGTTCATGTTTATTTACAGGCCAGTTTGCAAGTTTTATGTGAAGAACACTAAAGTTCCATTTGAGGAGGACCATTTCCATGAGTTTAAAGGACATCGCAACTTGTGTGTGGAGGATCTACCACACTGGTGCTACACTTCCTCTGATAAACGCAGTCGGAAACCAATATCTAGGTGATTATCAAAATGATGATTTGTCGATTGTGTCTATAAGCTATCATCTGAGAAATTCTTAGCCATTTCAGATAGTAGAGAGGCATGGACCAGAAATTAGGATTTAAAAATCATTGAGAGGTAGAGAATGGCATCCACCCTAGGTAGTTAGTACATGGGTTGGGGCACCTGGCTAGGTAGGATGCCATCAAAGTTTTTTTCAAATAAGGCCCTTTTTAACCCTTTTTCTGCTGAATTGCAATTTTTCCAAAATCCGATCATTTTAGCCATAATGTAAAGGAAAATGCTCATGGAATGCTCAGTTTTTAGAGTATAAGGTTTATTCAACACTCAAAATAAAGCTCTTGATCTGCTTGACGTGACAGAATAAT
>NW_014577116.1:647968-653467 GCF_000485595.1 Priapulus caudatus | reverse complement strand
CCTGGTAATTTGCACGATCAAGATGCAAATGGAGTGCATCCTGGGAAGGTGGCAAGGACTCGACTGAACTCCTCCCCTTGCTCCCCTTGGCCTCCTTCGCATGTAGTATGAGCCGAGTATCTGCCTCCTCGTGGCTAGATTTCAGCTGTGAGATGTCACTTCGGCATGACGACCAAGCCTGATCTGCATCGTCGAATCCACCTGCGATTATCAGTTCATGCCCTTCTGATTGGTCTTTGGCACTCGTCATAAGTTCTTTACTCAGAAACGAAGCCAGCTCTGCTTTGTTCTTGGAATGAGTGATAAACTGTTTCCAGGTCTGTGGTAACTTGACATGTCTTGAATCTATCACCCTTCTGATTGGTCTCATCAATCCAGCCCGATCAGAACGTGTCCCATCCTTGATGGATGTCTCCAAATATCTGTCGAACAAGACATCAACTCGAGAATATCCCTTTCCAAACTTTCCTTTCACAATGCCCGAAAAGACGTCTGCAAGATCCCCAAAGGTACTGGCTTTTTCAGGCTTACCAATGGCTTGAATGAGGGCTGGTGCATCTATCAGGAGACAGGTGGGAGACTGACTCTTGGGTAGGTTTGTCACTATTTTTGCAGTTGTTTTCTCGGTGAGGATGTCTTGGAGGTCCGCTTTGTTCTTGGCAGACACAAGCTGTCGATTTGTCTTTACAAGGGAAAGTGGAACTGGAGAGAGTTCGTGTTTGAGAATATTTTGCAAGTTAACGTCTCTCCCACTACCTGAGGCTACCAGAAGTCGACGGAAAATATCTCTTTCTGCCTTTACCTCAATCACCTTGTCTTTCTGGACTGGGACTTTCACCTTGTACATTGTTGCCAAAGTTTTTGCCTTATTCTGAGGAATCCTAGAATAAAAGTCAACAGAATGGTCTTTGAGGCGTGATTTGACAAAATTTGTGACTAAGCTAGTACCCTTCACTTCAGCAGAAAGTAGCTCATCCCTCACATCATCAGGAGCAACGTCACCTGTGGACAGACAAACCAGGTTTTCCGTACGATTGGAAAATACCCCAAAGCTTGAACTCTCTGACAAAGCTGCTAACATCAGTTTCATCTCGTTGAATACCTGCTGGACCAGAGTCTCTGTGGCTTAAATCGTCATTGCTGTCTGTCGGCTGGAGGTTGTAGAGAGCGAGCGTGTCATCAGCAATCCGTGAACGTTCATTGTACGTTAAACACCACCTATCCCGCGCTGCTTCCAGATGGTTTATTCCAACAATTCCTCCACTGACCTTTGCTACTCGGTTGATGTGCTCTAGTGCTTGATCAGTGGGTATCTGGCAGAATTTGCTATCTGTCCTCTTTACTGAGAACCTTCCAGCCATGAACTCGTCATGTACCTCTGGTGCTGTAGTCGCAAGGTTTTGCATGCGCGGTTGCTGTTCAATGAACACATGGCGTATGCATAGCCATTTATTTATTATTTATTTATTGAATATAATATAATGGACATGTTTAACATAAGAAGTTAACACAATAAGAATTCATTTAAAGTTAATTTTAACTAAAACTCAAAAATATTATTTAGAATTGAAATCGCCCAAGCATATGTATTTTTGGCATTTCACGGCAGCCATTTTGAAAATATGCAAATGAGAAACATCTTATCATATTTAAATATTACCTTAATTATTTCCTCGTGTCTAGTTTAAAACCACAGTCGAGTAAAAAAGTCAGCAAAAGTTAATTAGACAGTTGTTGATCAATGTCTTAAGAAGTGTATGTTGAACTTTCATGGCGCCATTTGAAAATTCGATGCCACGCCCACTAAAGGCAAATTTGTTGGGGTCGCACACTCTAATTAGCGTAAGCACCTCATCAAAGTACATGTGCGCCAAATTTGAGCATTAAATAGCTAAAAAAATTATACTACACTGAGGAAGTTAAACATGAAGTCATCATGCACATTGGACAGTTCACAAAAACTTAAATTACGTGGAGACCTTAAATAGGGTCGAAGTTTGGACCCCCAGTACCAGGCCCCTAATTGATCAATCATTCTCATGAAAACTTCCGAAAAGCTTCCTCAATATGTCCCTAAGCCTGTGAATGGTAGTATTTACCTATTACTTTACCAGATGACCCCTTAGGGGGGCAATCGTGAAAAAGGGTCTGGTCCCGGGGGGAAAAAGGGTAATGCCTAAACTTTGACCCTTTTTGACCCCTTTGAATTAATTATTTTAAAATTTGTATTATTCTGTCACGTCAAGCAGATCAAGAGCTTTATTTTGAGTGTTGAATAAACCTTCTACTCTAAAAACTGAGCATTCCATGAGCATTTTCCTTTACATTATGGCTAAAATTATCGGATTTTGAAAAAATTGCAATTCAGCAGAAAAAGGGTTAAAAGGGCCTTATTTGAAAAAAACTTTGATGGCATCCTACCTAGCCAGGTGCCCCACCCCATGTACTAACTACCTAGGGTGGATGACATTCTCTACCTCTCAATGATTTTTAAATCTTTATCCAGGCCACTTTTTCATTTGCGCCTCTCTACTAAGATGAGCTCTGTGTTTTCAGTTGCTCGCTCAAGCATGGGAGTTTCGTAGGTATAACGATTCTGCCATTGTATTGCTAGAGCTTTTGTGTGATTACATATGTATTCTTTGGTTATTTTGGAATATTCTCACAGTGTGCTGAATGCCTTTCTTAACACGGGGGATGGAGGAATCGTTTATATCGGGATCGTCGATGATGGCACTGTCAAAGCAATACGGCTCACAGAATACCAGGTGCGATATTATTTTTCAAAAGTTTCACAGTTAATTTCATTCTTGTAATCATTTAAAACAAAAGACAGCATCTTTGCAATTGGTAGTTGCTGTGAGCAGATAGTAGTTTTAAACGTATTTCGTGGCTCATAAGATGCTTCCATGTACCTACATATTTATAAGGTAATAATCTGAGAAATTGTGACAGCATAATAGCCTTCCGGCTATCAGGTATAGGCTCACCATAAATGAAGCTGCACCATTGTTTTTCTATGTTGTTACTCCACAAATTCCCAGTATTTTATAACCCCTCCTTATACTATCATCCTTGGTTAGTATATACTGTAGGCTAGTTCACTGAGGTGCGTAATATACTGTTGTGTAGCTATAAAATCTTGGGTGCTATAAATTCTGCTATGCCGACTTTCAGCTTATATAGCAGAATTTATAGCACCTGAGGTGGCTTTCAAAGACTTTGCATTCCCAATTTACACAGGTACCGTTAAACTGCAATAAATTTGTTCTTGGTTCGATGTTAATATTCCCCATATGTAATAATCCATGTAGAAGGATCATCTACGTGCTGGCATTGACGACTTGCTACAAAACAGATTTTATCCCAGTGTCAGTCAACATCGGTACCGTGTAAAGTTTGTCCCCGTCATCGAAAAAGATGACGACCACATTGACATCGACCACATCTATAATTTGGAAATAAGGTAGGCTCGCATAGCAAAATGAGAGGGAATTGTCAGTGGTTGTGTCTTAGGCAAAAGAGAGAGAGTGAGAGAGAGTGGACGAGGCCTTTTGAAAAATGTCGAACTGAGTAAAGTATAGTCCCTTACAGGGTTCTCCCTACGTTGCGCAAACGGGGCGCGCGCGCCCCGTTTGGGAAAACTCCCCCCTGTTTGAATCGTTGCGCCCCGTTTGAATCGTTGCGCCCCGTTTGAATTACCTCCGCCCCGTTTAAATTCCACCACAATAAAAGTTTGCCAGCGCGGGAATCGACCGTCAAGAATTGCCGTTCGACTAGGACGTCCGACGCGTGTATTTTTACCGTACCACGCATGCACTGCAGACAGTACACAAGTTATCCTGACAATGCACAGTTAACCTGTCACTAACTGTACACCGACTCGGCTATCTTATATATACAAGAACCCCAAATACCGTCTATGGTGTGGTGGCGATTTTACGCATTAATTAGTCGTACAGTAAAAATATTATTTTTGCTCTCAGTACCATGACAGATCCCAAGCTGAAAGAAAAGCCACATTTGCTGAGGACTGCACAGTACTGCTGGTGCGACAAGGATTCTATAGCACAGTTTAATAATGTATGTGACAAATCTATTACTCTACTCTTACTCTATCTCTTACAGGCGAAAATGCTCATTTATTGTTATGAAAACATAGAGATCCAAACTAATGTGCCCACTAACGATTGTGCTCAAGTTAGGTAGCATTTAAAGAAGTTGTTCTTCACATTCTTTGGCTGCATTGAGTGATATAACTTGACAGCACGTTGTT
Source organism: Priapulus caudatus (assembly GCF_000485595.1). Lineage (NCBI taxonomy): Eukaryota > Metazoa > Priapulida > Priapulimorpha > Priapulimorphida > Priapulidae > Priapulus > Priapulus caudatus. The sequence goes on along the minus strand of NW_014577116.1, from coordinate 649,191 downwards.
TTAAAACTATAAGCAAAAGTTTCTATATTCACTCCAGAAGCTTGGTGCAGCTGATTAATAATGCATGGACAACCTACTTTTGTATTATGACTCAAGGGTTGAGAGCCACAGATATAAATTCTTGCCTGTCATGTGAACAGGGGCAGGTGTGCGGAGAATATGTAGCAGAGATACACATCCAAACGTGGGACCCAAGCGATGCGAGGAACGCTGGCTCGATGCAAACACAGCACAAGCTAAACCCTGTGCACCAGAATGAGGAGGCACACGTTTACTTCCGCATGCAAGCCAGTAATATGCGGGTAAAGTTAGAACCAAGAAACAGTCGTGTGTTGCATAATATGTTTAGATGTTTGTATAGATATCTGCGTAGAAGGGTGTATAGGCATTTCACAGCTGTTTTTGTCTATGAACAGTGTGCGATGATTGCTCCTGTTGTTGCCATTGATATCCCAGTGGCTGTTGATTTATATCCATTTCTTGTAATGTTTCAGGCTTCAATGCACGACATAAGGCAAGTCACTCAGCTACAGATGCAAAGTCACTACCAACCAGAGATAAACAGGTGTGTTCCTGGTTGTTGGTAAAGCTATGAATAAATTGCACATTCACACCAGTCCTAGTTGATACTATTATTATTATTATTATATTTATTTATATTGCGCTTTTTTACATAAAATGATCAAAGGCGCAGCACATCAATATCACAACCGACTAAACAATAAAATGAGCGAATTCATATAGATATACAAGCAATATACATATATATATATATGAATACCTGAAGATGAGAAGGGCCTAAGTCCATCATATGGTCAATTTGAATTAGACCCAGAAAAATGTTACTAATACATAGGGCTACCATGTGCATGCATAATGGGCCCAAGTCCACTCTCCAAGTAATGTTACTGAATGCTAGAAAACTGGCATGACTATACAAGAGAGACCCAACTCCAGAACTTGGGCCTTCGTTATACACATGCAACAGCGCCCTCTGGGAAAATTTGGTTACCCTTCACATGTTCAACATGGCAGATTTTCAGAATAATGATAGTGGCAATAGTGATGATAAAGTTCATGAAAAAACGTAGAAATTAGAAAGAATGGAAGGCAAACAAGTGCCGCGGAGCGACAGCGCTCATCTCACGTCTACTGCGGTGACTCTGTGGTGGAGTGGTGGGATTCTAGTAAACCCGGTTAGTCCCAAATGTGTTCACATACGC
>NW_014577116.1:614582-647004 GCF_000485595.1 Priapulus caudatus | reverse complement strand
GGCTGAAATAGAGAGCTGCCACCTGTAACTAATTAACGCTAGCAAAAACTACACAGTACTATTAGCACCACATGCACTGGCAGTGGCCACTGGCAGTGGCATAAGCTACATGACTGTAACACACTGACAATACAGAATGCCACAGAAATTATACGATTTACGGAGCATAAACCTTCAACCAAATTTACATCATGTTTTTTTACATTTTCTCAAAACACTATGTTGCGGACTTGGCCCCTTCTCATATTCAGGTATTCATATACTTACACATACATACAACATTCATTCACATACATTCATATACTTACACACACGCACGCACACACGTACAGATGTGTATATATGTGTACATACTATCACTCAAGTGTGAACTCCCAAGAGATAGAGTCTAGACGTGATTTTATCCATTGTATTAATGTTCATACTTTATTGATTCTGCATGACGAATTATGAAATGGCCTTGTTTTTTTCCAGTTTGCAAGCAGAACTACAGCGGTTACAGGCGAGATTATCAGAGAAAGATGTTGAATCCATGCTTCACTGACTAATATGAAATTGCATACCAAAGTGTATCCAAATGCCTCTGCCAACAAATCAGGTTCTAGCCATTTGTAATAAGTGCCATAGGATGAGATTCGTGTTTTATTTTTGTAACAATACTTCGGAAATATTTGAATAGGAGTATGTGTTTGTAACAATATTTCGAAGGTATCAAAAAATAATATTTTTATACAATTGACAAAGTTTTATTATATTATATTATTGACAGTTGTACATGTGCCTGTTCCAAAAATCTAGCAGCTATTGGAATGATTGTAACCACATCTTTGTTCATTAAGAAAAAACAAAATTTACAAAAGTGCAAATCAAAGCGCTCAGTGAATACTTGCAAGATTGACACTCAGTTAACTAACTTCATATGTACAGCATAATCACTGATACTAACATGATTCCAACATTATAATTTAAGTGATGTTGCTTATGCTAATGGAACCAAAATGACGTGGGCTTGCTATGGTAAAGAGAACAATAATTTCCCAACAATGTGCATCTATTGAAAAGAGAACTATCTGACATGTATGTTAAACACATATATATCTTAATCGAAACTGCTCATTTATCAAATGCGCACAATCCAAGTTGAATGATAATATGATAGTGTGGAAGGCAAACAGAGAGCGAAATAGTTGACAAAAATCGAGCATATCTACTCTATGTGAATTGACTTCCAGTGCATCGTGCCTGCATCGTATCCTACGTGATTGCCAACACGTCAGCTTGAATCTCATGGCCGAGTTGCGTCTGCAAGTCTCCAAGCTTGCGTTTGAGTATCGCCAATCCTGACAGCATGATGTTTTCTGGCTGTAGAGCGCCCGACGTCTCACAGTTAAAGAAGAACTTGTTGGCCTTTGCCTGGAAGTCGAACTCCCCTTGTGCTGAAATATGAAAGTGAAGATTGCAGGGCTAAGAAGAGTATGAGCTAAATGCAATTTCTACATACATTCTTTGGTCCCAAATCTCACTGGTCCATTGATTTCAGTCTAGTTGGAGCAAATAGACCATAGCTATTTTATTCTTCCTTACATCTGATTTTGGTACAGTGCAATTCCGAACATGAGATACAGACATGTATTTTCATATACAAATAAGAGTCCTCGAGACTCACAAACACAACTACTTTTTAACAAAACAACAAAGTGCCAGACATGAGTTATCACAAGAAACTCAAATGAAAGAAGCGAGCATTGGTTTAGTATGTTCAAGAGTGCATAATAGAGAAGAGTATGACACGGTTTTAACAGCGTTTTGCATAGTTTTCAACTGGTAAATAATCTATCAATATGTGAATAAATATATTCAAACTTTACCTTGTTTTCGTCTATGATTCTCCCTTAATCATATGACACCACCAATTTACCTGAAAATCGTATGTGTTCTTCAAAAAAGTTATTTGAATACGACACGGTTTCGTACAGTTTTCACGCATGAATGCATCTCTCCGACCGAACTTTCTTATGGGACTAGTGTTCTGTTGTCTATGACGGTACGCTGGGGGCCGTAAGGGAATCAGCTGCTAGCTAGCTGGCTGTGAGGCGCATTTATTTTTAGCACGCTGGAAACGCTGCACGCTGAATACAATTCGATGCCTAATATCCCATACGACCCCCAAAGTTCCGTCATAGACAATAGAACACTAATCCCATAAGAAAGTTCGGTCGGAGAGATGCATTCATGCGTGAAAACTGTACGAAACCGTGTCGTATTCAAATAACTTTTTTGAAGAACACATACGATTTTCAGGTAAATTGGTGGTGTCATATGATTAAGGGAGAATCATAGACGAAAACAAGGTAAAGTTTGAATATATTTATTCACATATTGATAGATTATTTACCAGTTGAAAACTATGCAAAACGCTGTTAAAACCGTGTCATACTCTTCTCTATTATGCACTCTTGGTATGTTGTGTCCATGCATGTTAGAGGTAGGGTGTCCCTGTAAGCACATACAGCCTGGCATATTGGGCAACCTACTGGTCGGGCGAGTTCCTACTCATGTTTACACCAGAAAAGACAAGGAAACTTTAAAAGCACTGCCAGCTGTATGAGGGCATGCTCCGGTTGGAGGAAATTTGATTAAATTAAATCAAAAGTCACTGCTATTAGCAGTTTTCAGTGTGGTACAAATCAGGACAGGCTTCCTTTAAAATATATTAATATATCATCATCCAGACTGGACACTGTTCAACGTAATGAACGTGATGCTGCTGCTACACTGGCCAAGGAAAGTGTGCCATGGGTCCAACTAGGTCGATAGGGTAAGGCAACTGCTGCATTGGGTAATACCGAAAATTTTCGGAAAACACGAAAAGGTGCAGGGGCACCAAGGAAAACACTTACTTTAACGAGAGCAACTTTACTTTTATCAACACATTCTGCATAAAACAGGAAGGGCAGATACACATGAAATTTATGGGAAGCTCACAGAGGCATACCAGGCAGCGCAGCAATCATGGTTTATCACCGTAGATAATGTTAATTTTTTTTTGTTGGGGGTTATTGCAATGGTAGCATCAAATCTTTAAGGCACCACCCACGGCCAATAACGAGGAAAACCGCGGCACCTGCCGTCGGCGTTGCGATAAAAGTCGCGCTACCTGTCTCCTCGTCGATTTCGGAATGCTCGCTCTTCGGCCACTCCTCTGGCTTCGGGTACGTCGTGTGCCGCAGGATGTTGTCGGGGTCGTACTCGAAGCAGACTCCCGTCGTCGGGCTCCACTTGGCGTGCTCCTTGCCGAAGCCCTTCTTCGCGTAGGCCTGGAACTTCAGCTCCTGCCCCTTGCGCAGCTTCACGATCAGAATATCTGCGGACGGAAGCGATCGAAGGATTTCAGCAATTATTATAGGCGCGCAGACGTCTCACGTACACGGGACAACGCTGCCGTGCAAACACGGAAGGCGCAAAGTGTTTGTCTAACTTCACTGTGCAGTATGTCTACATGCTGGTAAAGACTGCAGTTATGCTGAATCATTTCCCCTAAGGCACTTTAGAGGGTCTAGTGGCTATTTTCCCTGTGATCACTTCATTCATCCCGGTAGCCTAAACCTAACACAGACCAGCAAGTGTCTAACTCTGTTACCATGCATCTACCTGTTCTTAACGGCACTCATCTATATATTAAATAAGCTCTTTGCAGCAGGATTAATGTGTAATCGAGAACTACAGGAATATGAACACCATAAAAAAGGAGTTTAGCCTAAGTTACTCATATCAAAACATAGTTTAGGATGTCTCACCGTCCACTTCTCCATAATCGTTGGGATCATCATCACCTCTATGTCTCGATGTCACCTGAAACATTTTCAAGATGGTCAAAGTAATGGCTGACTAAATGGAAAAGATGATAGCAACACTCTCTCCACAATAACTATTGCAGGACATTGGTGGGGAAGATTATGTGTCTGTCAACTTTACGCTGGATGTTGCTAGACCTTGGTGTAATGTCAAGACATCATATAGTCTTCTCCTGGAAGTAGTGCCAGGACTACATATACCACTTCACCTTCACGATACCACTGAATCGTCCATACAGAATTGTTCTACTTTCATACGGACGATAATAGATTATAGAGCAGTGTAAGTACTCGACTGCGGAGTACACAACGTCAGGCGGCAGTGTTGCATCAAGAAAGCTGACAGTGCGGGCGCGCATCGCCGGTGCATTACTCACAGGCACGACCCTGGGGTCGCTCGATCGGAGGTCGGCCGTTGTGACGTGCCGCGTCTGCTCGTCGCTGCACTTCACGTCGAGATGGAACTCCACGGAGCACTCGGGGCAGAACTCGTCGCACGTGCAGTCCTACGCGACACAGGTGGCGCCACATTACACGGACATACGAGGCTCCGCCCGGCGCGTGTCAGTAAAGCTGGGTTTACCCTACCGACTTTATGTTGGCGAGTTGGACCAATTTTGCAATTCGGCAACTCCGAGTTGGCGAAAATAGAACAAATCGCCCAACTAGATCCTATCGATCGGTTGGTCGCGCAGCTTTTGCGTTTACACTGCCAATTGTCGGTTGTATAGTTGGGAAGTTGGTCCAATTCGCCAACACAAAGTTGGTAGTGTAAACCCGGCTTAAGGCTAGAGACCCTATTAGACTAACCCAATTATTTACTCCTCGAGTAATGTATATATATATGTATGAATATTCAAACTAGAAAGGGCAGTTGTCGCCAACTACATGTATCCCCCGTGTTCTCCCCAAGATGTGTAAGTATACGAAGTTTGGTCGTGCTAGGTCAATTAGGGGCCGAGTTATAGAGCGGAAGGAAAATATGATGAAGGTCAAGGTTAATGTCAAATAAAGGTTGCAGTGACCTGGTTTCGGTACGCGACACACCTTCTCCCCAAGATGTGTAAGTATACCAAGTTTGGTCGCGCTAGGTCAATTAGGGGCTGAGTTATAGAGCGGAAGGGAAATATTATTAAGGTCAAATAAAAGCCGCAGTGACCTGGTTTTGGTACGCGACACACATTTTCCCCAAGATGTGTAAGTATACCAAGTTTGGTAGCGCTAGGTCAATTATATATATATGTTCGATGCTATATCTAGGTACTATTTAAATTGTGTAAAATGGAGGCATCACATTGTATTAGCTCTAGAACTATAGCCGTCCGCTCTGCCACAGGGCTATAGTTCTAGAGCTACACAATGTATATGAGCTTTACCCTAGAGTATTGCATCTTGTCAATGGCATCATCACAGGTTAGGGGTATCAAGCCAACTCTATGTGCGATGAATTCATCATGCAAGACTGTGCTGTTCGCTTCCAACTGGATCCAATCTATGGCTAAGGTTAGATACACAAAACATAATCAGACATTTTATACTATAAACTTAGGCAAGGTAATAGAAGTAAGAAAACATAGTAAGAAAACATATCAAGAAAGTAAAAAACATATAAAACATATAAAACATATAAAACATAGTAAGAAAACATATACAACAATCAACATGAAGAACAAGATGTGTTTGTTGAGAGTAATCATACTTCAGAAATACATACCCAGAGTAGGCACCTCTGCGATTAAAACTCTCCGGATAGCATTTGCAACACTGTAAATAACAGAAGATCATAACCAAACTTGCCATTTTTCATTGCCAAAGCCAGAAACATGTTAGTGTTACAATAAATATTATTGTGGATGCTGGTAGGCATGTTATTTCAAACCTATGGCTATGTCATGCCTACCACTAGACCGAATAATTCTGTCCCATATAACCTTTTTTATATTTTGGTGAGGGTTATATATTGGAACAGAACGGGTTCATTGAAATTTCGTGAGATCGCATGCAAAATGCATGCGCTGCGAATGCAGCCCGTACGCCGCTATTGGCACGTTCCCTTCTACATGGCTTTACCTTGCTACTGATATGTGTATACATTCACTTCAATCGTTATTTACTTCTTAAAATATTGTTTTTCAGAAACCCCGCTTCATTAACGTTAGTAAATTACGTTGGCCATTTACAAACAATCAGACCAATCACAGCGAGTCTATCAGGCCTCCTGCAGCGCAACACAGATACAAGCGAGAACCAGGGGCTATTGTAAGACTCGCTCTGATTGGTCTGATTGTTTGTAAATGGCCAACGTAATTTACTAAAGTTAATGAAGCGGGGTTTCTGAAAAACAATCTTTTAAGAAGTAAATAACGATTAAAGTGAATGTATGCGCATATCAGTAGCAAGGTAAAGCCATGTACAAGGGAACGGTAGGTTTTTTTTTGCGACAATAGCGGCGTACGGGCCGCATTAGCAGCGCATGCATTTTGCATGCGATCTCACGAAATTTCAATGAACCCCGTTCTGTCCCAATATTACCTATATACTTTAGGCAATATACTTTAGGCCATATACTTTAGGCAATATACTATCCCTAGGGGCAATAATAAATGCCAATATAACCCTCACCAAAATATAAAAAAGGTTATATGGGACAGAATTATTCGGTCTAGCCTACCACTAGCACTACCAGCATTCAAAATATTTTGAAAAATCACAACCGATTGAAACCAAGGGAATTAGTATGAATTGAATTGATCACAGCAAGTGGTATTGTGTAAGTCGGTGTGTCTGTGTGACACAGTCAGTGTCAGTTTCACTGAGTGTGTCAGTGTATTTTGGAAAGCATGCCTACCTGAGATCTGTATCTTCAATGTAAAACTTTACACTCTCTTCAGTCAATTCGCTAACATGTATTGTCGGCTGGTTAGCGTATGGCATTTTAGTCAGACAATATGGTATTTAGAAAGAAATGAGGGACACTCAATAAATAACAACAAGGATTAGGTTCGTTCATCACAACACAAGTGCATCCCAAATCCAAACAAGTGCGCCTAGAACCCCAGCTGTTCACTTGTCAAGGCAAATGATATTTTGTGTCTAACATCATCATAGATATAGAAGAATCTTCTTCTATATCTATGCTAACATCTATGCTAACATCGATCACAATTTATCTAAACGCTATGCCTCTTGATCGAATGAGAATACCGGGTCCAGAAGACTCAAAGCCCCCGTTTGTATACGAAACTCCTTCAGGTGTGGACGTTTCTAACTTGGTGAGTTGGCGCAGTGCGCACAGCCACAGATCTGTCCGTACCGTGACCGTGTCAGTAAACTATGAACATAGATCATTAGATGTTATGGGGATTGGGTAGGCCCTAGAGCAGGTTAAACATTACGTAGAATCAGCCTGGAAGCCCCGGAACAAAATATCCCGGTAAAGTGAAATTACTGGTGGGAAACTATCATTATCAATAAAAAGGGAAACACGGATCTAAAGTCTAAAGTCAAAGAGTAAAGGTTCCCGTTCATACATACGTACATACATACTGTACATTCATATGATACATACATACTAGCTCTAGAACTATATCCCTCTGCTCCGCCGCAGGGCTATAGAACATACCTACTATGGCAATTTCCAGGGAGTATTAAGCAAAGACAACTTTTTGCGGTTAATAACTTCTTTGGTATGCCAAATAAAGCACATTCTCTGCCGCACACATGTCTTAAGAGTTACGTTACTACAAACACTAAAATTAAACCGCAAACTAACGCTTAAATGTTGTACTTGCTATATTACTCGTCGACGAAGATTGTTTACCAACTTGTAACCGCCGTTTTTCGCTAGTGAGCGGGCACAATGTATTTCCAAGTGGAGGGGTGAGCAGGTTGCACGCGGTTGCAAACCGCGCTAGCGCTGCGCAACGAAAAATGGTGGTTTGCAACCGCGTGCAACCTGCCCACCCCTCCACTTGGAAATACATTGCGGTTTAATTTTAGTGTTGGTAGTAACTTAAGACATTTGTGCGGCAGAGAATGTGCTTTATTTGGCATACCAAAGAAGTTATTAACCGCAAAAAAAGTTGTCTTTGCTTACTCCCTGGAAATTGCCATAGTATGTTCTATAGCCCTGCGGCGGAGCGGAGTGCTATAGTGCTAGAGCTACATATACATACATACATACAGTAGTAGCTGTCACATTGGCATTGCGAGTGTCAGTAACAGAGTCAGTAGCCGATTAACGTCTAACGAGTAAGGTAGTGGTACCACTACACTTTTTGCGAAAAATAGCCTTGATCTTTCACAAATTTTTACAAGGCGAATTTACGATTCTTCTTTCCGCGAGTTTACTGTTTGCAATTTTAGTGATTCACTGATTATTAAAAAATGTTCATGGAAGAGTTTCCGAATCCCAAGTTGTCATAATTTACAAATTACATATCATATGGTCGAGTTAACGTAACCTGAGTTGGTGTAACACTAACTCTGTTCAATAGGAATTACTCGCTGTACATGCTACATACTGATTGCTATTTCTCCAACCAACATAATTTTCAGTTAAATTACATCGCTCAGGTGATGATGTACTATTTGTGGTATTGTTTCGCAGGTCAAAACAAATGGGTGCAGGAAAGATGGAAGAAAGGCCGACCACATAAGACCAATGTGTATGTAGCAGGGTTAGATATGATTTTTTTTTAGCCAGGCAGCAGTTAAGTAAAAAAATCAGGCAACAAACTTTCTTACCCAAGCAGTAGCCCAAGCTGAAAACCATATCAGTTCCACTCCCTCCCACCCAATACCAGGGCTGCCAACTCACGCATTTGGCGTACATGAGACTCACGCATGAGGCTAATCTCACGCTCTCACTCCGGGTCTGCTAATTCTCACGCATACAGAAACAAACGGATAAAAAAAATGAAGTATACTCTAGAGCATTTCAATTCACTGAACGGTTCTAGATCTCGTCCTTACTTGCCAATGAGAACAGTTTTATGTAAATGAGTTTCGCCTAAGAAGCTGAAGGAGCATGCAACTAACGTATAACCTGATTGGCTTTGGCAATTACGGATGTAGATAGCTACTTCAGGATGTCCTATGCCATGCAAGAATCATAACATAAGTCATTTTTATACATATTGAATTTGACTGTCACCTTATAAGCAGAATAAAGGACCAAACAGTATAGATCATATAAATACAATTCCAAGCAGGATCTAGTATATGCATGTACCTAATCCATCTAAAGGCAGAACTACAATGTATTCCATTACATACATGTGAATGTTTAAAAACTCACTTTTTAAAAGTATGCACCAGAATGCACGATTTCAAGCTGAAAATGCAAAAGCTCCCTGGTGTGGTAGGCTCCCCCACTCGGTCGCTCCGCTCCTTCACACAATCTCACTCTCAACTCTAACTCAATGTTGCCAGCCCTGCAACAGTATTGCTCTATTGCCTCTCTCCATGAGGAAGCAGCTTGGGCCTCCTATCCCTAGGTTCTCTGGTTCGTTCATTTTAAATTTTGTCGCTTATGCTTTTACACAATCTGCACATCTAACAAAGTATGGGTGGTAATGTATAGTCAACGCTATATGAAAAAACACTTGAACAACTGACCATCGTTTTCAACAGAAATTACTAGTAATTTTGTGCTTTTACTTATATAAGCTACTTAGGTACTTATTACTGGTTTATTCGAACTTTTCGGCAACGAGTATTTGCTGCTGACATTGAGAGCAGGCAGCAAACTGACCCTTATAGGCAGCAAAACTCCTGCCCTTAATTTCGAACGTTAAGATTCACATTCTGAAGTACTTAGTAGTGTTGCTTTAGTTAACTAGAGAGTCTACCTATGTCACCATGCACTCTGCAACAGGTTCCTTGTGTAGTTCACATGTTCTCTCAGTCACCCAGAAATATTGCCTGTAGATTTTTCATTACGATTCTGTTTAAATTGCAGTTATCAAGTGTGGTATAATAAGTCAGGCACAAGGGTCTGTCTACATAGAATTTAACAACACCAAGGTTATATGTGGAGTGTAAGTATGCATTAATCATATCTTGAACTCATAAGTGCATATTACCAATAACATATCAATAAAATGTTGATACAACTAATTTAACTAGATTGAATATTGATACAATGATTGCATAGATGTGTTTATAATATGACCATAAATCAATATTGTGATTGTTGTTATTTACTCATAGACTGCATTGAATTTCATACACGGCATATTATTGACCGCACGCTGTTTTTTATTCCCCCGTGACATCTTCATACATAAAGTAACTACTCATTAATTTACATTCTTGCAGGTATGGTCCACGAGAGTTTGGCAAAAGAGAGGACTTTAGCATGAATGGTCGTCTAACATGTGACTTCAAGTTTGCTACATTCTCTTGCAAGCAGCGCAGGCAACACCAACAGGATGCAGAAGAAAAAGAATTGTCACAACTGTTGCTCCAGAGCCTCTCTCCAGCTGTGTGTCTAGTAAGTGGTCTGTTAATTTTGTGTATGGTAGAATGTCATCATGTAAGGTTGAGTTGTATGGTCAGAGCAATGTAGTGGAACTATTAATAAAATATGGAAGTTTGTTGATGAGAATAAGATTTTTCTTGCATGTCACATGTTCTAGATGAATGATATGTTCTGGATGATGATGATAGACTTAGAGTCATATAAATCACATTATATGTGCACAACATCAATGGCTAATCTGACCGCAGAGTTTTCACAAATGCTGCTAAATATGTCAGTTTATGTTTACAAACTTAACTGCCTTCGGTCAGAAAGCCAACCTAATCTTTCAGTAGCTAATCACTGTATGACATTGCAGACTCCTGACTCAGTGTTCACAGAGACCTTATGTTAAACTGCACCTGTAATATAGTTTCCGAGGGAATCAGCTATTCTCACACATGGTATTCACCCATTGTGTCACCCTTCTGATTATTTCCTGACGTGCATCTGTATGTAGTAACAAACACAACATGAAAGGTAAAAATGTGGAAGTTTACCCCCTGCTCACATCTTTATTTTGAATTGATTTCAGCACAAGTTTCCAAAGGCTCAGGTTGATATCTACGTGATCATTCTTGAAAATGATGGCAGCGGTAGGTATCAGTCATAAAGCTAATGTCAAACGAGATAACACTTTTCCTAACAGCGAAGCATTCACGAATGATCCTCATCACTGCTGTATAGTCAAGTTTCTGATTCAGTGATTTGCACAGATTATCTACTCAATATAATTGTGCTCACATATATGACAGTTGAATTACTGATATGATATTGCAGTTATTTTATAGTGTCACATTTTTTTGCGTGACTATCATGTAGTGCTTATTCCTCGCCGATTGACAATATTACTAAATGTTTGAGGTGTGTCACCAAACTGCATGCAGCGCCCCCTTCGTACAACTTAGGATACCACTGCCACAAGGCTGGTACTATTTTTCAAGTGGGCGGAGCACCGGGGAAATCCAGCGAATGGCAATCCAACGGCCGCGAAGTCGCCGCCGAACAAAACATTAGTAATTTCTATGTTTTGCATGTTTGTTGGTAGACAAATTTAGATGTTTTAAACTGAATATATGCAAACATTTATCAAAGACAATATTCGAGAACTAGTTATATTGGCAAGCATCCGAAAAATTCATGATAAATATTAAATAAACACGTGAACTTAGTTTAGTAAACAGCGTAATGATTTGAAAGTAGTAAATGGGCGCACAATACATGCACTATTTCGTATCATTATTTTATAAAATTTCTCATGAAATAATGGTCAAATTTATAATATCTTTGCAACTTTTTTTAGTACAAATCTTATTACATAAGATACGAGTAACCTGGCCGCTGTAAAACTTGTGGTAAAGCATTAGAAATTCTCACAGAAATCTACTTGTGCCAGTGGTGAATTGAGCCAGAGCGAGAGCGCCATCTGTCGTGGAGTTTGTTGTGTCACTTCTTATAGATTAAATTTTAATGAGGCTGCTAAAATTTACCATTCACCTGTTTACATTTGGTAGCACTTTCAGCGGCTGTGACCTGTGGCTCTCTCGCATTAGCTGATGCTGGGATTGAGATGTATGACATGGTGGTAGCCTGCTCTGCTGTAAGTGACGTAGTAATCAACATGTAACGTTGCAATAATAATGAAACTATTGTTTCTAATCCCATAGCATTGGGAAAGTGTTTCAGTTATCAAATCAAAGCTAGACATGTTTCTGGGGCATGATAATTTGTTATCATAAAGTCATAAAGTCATCAATTTGTTACATTAGTTGTGGGGAAGCTGTAGTTACAACATGTTTTAAGCATTTTTACTCTGACTGGAACTATGTACTGTCTGCACAACCTTGTGTTTATGTGGTTAGTGCTTAACACCTATAAATATAAAATATAAAATATATCTAACAGTTATATATTTAATTTGGTGTTTAACATTGGCACTAAAGACATTTGAAATAAAGTTGTACAGAGGAAAATGTAACTCGACGAAGTCGGCGGGGATACTATGGTTTCATGTCTCTCCAGCCGCCGCCACCGCTCGGTCCGCCGCAGAGAATTTCCCTTCCGCTCTATAACTCGACCCCTAATTGACCTAGCGTGACCAAACTTGGTATACTTTCACATCTTGTGGAGAAGGTGTGCAGAGTACCAAAACCAGGTCACCGCGACCTTTATTTGACCTTTACCTTGACCTTGATCATATTTCCCTTTCGCTCTCTAACTCGGCCCCTAATTTACCTAGCGCGACCAAACTTCGTATACTTACACATCTTGGGGAGAACACGGGGGATACATGTAGTTGGCAACAACTGCCCTTTCTAGTTTTAGTAGTAGTTTATGATTAGACATCAAATACACCTACACTTCAAAATGCTATACATCTAATAGCTTACTTGAGTATAGAAATAAATCTGCTTATGATGCTTAGTATTTTTCACACCTACATAAATGCATCCTTGAAACTACATTAATATCTTTTACAGAGGAAATATTTCAACAGTATACTTTTGGACCCAACAGCTGCAGAAGAGATTGTGCCGATGAAGACAAATGTAAGCTATTTGTGTGGCAACTACAAAGTGCGTGCGTACACGTGCACATGCGTCTAGATTATGATGAAGCATTTAAAAAAAAAACTTATTGTGTGATATTATAGATATTTATAAGTATATAATTCCTGCATAAAAGTTACTGCTTTTGGGATACACTATCTACATTACTTTTATGTACTCTATTGCCAGGAATCTGTCGATGAAGGGGAAATGACAGTTGCATACATGCCATCTCTTAACCAGGTGTCAGGTTTGATTCTGAAAGGGGAGATGCACACTCAAGTCTGTGCTCAGGTGAACTTACATGCACTTTTACACCTCTTAAAAATTACATTCTAAATTGACATGTTATTATTTTGGCTAAAATTCTATTCAACCATTTACTTTAGGAACACATACATCTAACATACCAGATGCTATGGTCAAGAGTAGTAAGTTTTACATAACAATGACAATTGATGTTGATTATTTTGCAGATAATGAAATCATGTTTGGAAGGCTGCAACTTGATCTACCCTGTATTACAGCAGAGTTTAATTACAAGTATAAGAAAGAGCCTAAGTAACGTAGACCTTCAGGGTAGCAAAGAATTATGATGGACTACATTCAGAACACATCTTGTATATATATATTCTCATGATTATCCCGCATTGTATGTCTTTTAATAAACAGAGTCCAGCATGGTTTTTTTCACAAAAGCAACAGTAGATTTTGTATGAATTGGTGTGCACATACAGTTTTCTGCTCTGTCTACTTAATCACACTAATTTTAATATTTAATTTAACCTAATTTCAAGTTAGTTCATATTGTAACCATTACATATTGTTAACGTATATAGCACTGCTTTCTGCTTGAGTGTGCCTGCCTACATGCTCGATTAGTTGCAGTAGATTGGGATAGGAACAGGCAAGCTTCCACATACAACTACTTTTATATTTATAGCAACAATGTCTCACAACCGATGCTAGTCGGGCATTCCATTACTTCACTTTCGTTCCTAATATATTATGTATCACGGACATCAAACAACAAAACTAGGAAAACCTTGTCATTGTACATATGTGTATTCAACATATATTCAAATGTCTCATTATGGCATCATGGTGTGCAGCAACACGTAACATGCAAAGCAGCAATGTTATCATATTTACTACATGAAAAGCCACATATGCACATCTGCAAAGACATTGAAATTTCTAACATAGGAATATATGTAGCCAGCCGATAATAAAACAACTATTAGAACTGGCCATTTTACTAAACAACAACTGGAATCATCAGTTTTTATGCTGAAAAGAGAAGAAAATGAACTATATTATGAATATATATTATGTAGCCGATAGTAAAATAATGATTAAAATGGACCGTTTTAAAATTATTAATGCAATGCCACTTTTTTGAAAGGGGAAAATAAATTGCTAACATACTTTCATCTAAAGTAATTTTTTTAACGGAAAACGAAAACAACTGAAATTGGCATTGCTCTCAACTCGAGAGTATATAATAAATTTAAAAGGCTAAACTTGTAAAATATGCTCATAATATGCTTGATAAATGGTTTACCATTGACAACAGAAAATGTGATATAAACAGTCTGTATGAAAACAATCCAAGCTGACGAGGGCCTATGAAAATCTACGGAGCTTGAAAATGCTGAAAATTAAAGGCCAACAAAATGCAAAATATGAAACTCAATAATAAATGAAGAGGCTACAGTAAAAAAATGCAATAATAAAAGAAAACATTTCAAGGTAGTTGGCTGATTGGAACAATTACTGTAATATAAATAGCTATCTGGTGCTGAGGGTATAATGCTCATAAATAACGTCGGGGTATTCGACTAGGATATCACACTAGCTGGAAGTTATACCTACAGGTAGTGACAGCCAGCACACGAACATGTTACACCTCATGTATAATAACGTGTACCACTATACGTTTCCTCCCACAACAAACACTCACAAGATAAACGTCTGAATCGTAACAAAACCCGTTACAGTTTATCATGTCAACAGACACACGTCATCCAGAAACACGGTGTTTTTCGGCTAAGCGGGCAAGTTGAAACACTGCGGTGAACACATTAAAGGTGATGCAAATTTAGTATGCAGCTTCTCTATAACAACGCCTGTCTCCAGTCATCAGATGGTGTATTTGCAGTGCAGTTGATATGCAATATCACCCAATATGCTGTGGCACAGTATATACAGAGTATGTAATTACTTACATGTAACTGGAGAAAGATTGATACGAATAAAAGCACACATTAAATAGAAAGTTTCCCAGCAAGAACAAAGGAGTGAAGGAGTGCAAGTCCATACTTATATGTTGAAATTAGGAAATCAAATAAAGACCAGACTAATGAAGGACTTTCCTCACTGGCTACAATGTTGAATGGGTAAAAACGACTAGTATTTTTTAAAGCTAAAATTAATACCAAACTGAGATAATTTTATTGCCAGCCTTGGGAAAATTTAAGAAAGACTAACATTTTTAAAGAAAAAATTGGGGGGGGGGAAATAGAAAAGACTTGGCAAAACAAGTAAAATGTAGCGAGATACTAGAAAAACTATAATAGCTGCTCTTTTGTGTGGCGTATACACGTACCCGTCACTTTACGCAAACACAACCAACCAACAACAATAACAACAGTTTGCTTGCATGTGTTTGCACTATTTCTTTCTTCTTCTACTTCTTCTACTTAAATATGCCAGATAAACAAACAGGCAATTTTTGTGAAATTTTGTCAAGGTATAGAACGCTCTCCCATTGTTTTGCTGCAGTTAAAATTAAGGTACATGTATAAGGATGTAATTTACTGAAACATCCTTCTATTCTCTTCCTACGTCCGGGGGGGGGGGGTAAAAGGAAACATGAGTCATCTACGCTCAGCACTAGTCTGTCTTAACGGCAGGTAGAACGCCACATCTCTGCATTTTACTTGGAGGTATGCTCAAATATGATATGGAATAAAATAATACTGTTGGTCTATATGTTCAAAAAAGGCTATGAATACCAACCCGTTTTAAGATTTACAGACTTCATTGAGATCAAGTTTACACATAGACCTGAATAGACTTCCCTCAGCTTCATATACAACTCTGTATACCTGTGAAAAACGCACCGAAGCCACACTGAGGTACACTCCTGGTTTGAAGGTGACATGAAGTGGATGGCACTACCACCAGATAACCCTAGGACTCGTGCTCAGCATAGATAAACCCAGTTTCCCATGTCGGTGGTAGTTCTCTAGAGAGAAGTTCACTTCGTTTCGGTTTCAGATTCTTCTTCGGCGTAGTCGCTCTCTTCGGCGATGTGGGCGAGACTAGCGGCAGACTTCTCGTAGACAGCCGTGTGTTTGGCCATGATTCTCATCAGAGCTCTCAGCTTCATCCACCACTCCTCCTTCGGGATACGATGCCTGCAGAAGACGTCAAGCAAACAAATAGATGGTGCTGATGGGGTACAGTGCGAGGCGTGACATATGGTTGCATATTTCATAACGTTAGCATGAAAAATGAGTTTTTAACTGTCTGTCGCGATTCTTGAGCCGGCGAGATGCACGATTTCCATAAAGAACTTGGCGTTTGCGTGAAATTGCATAATTCTTTACTCGGAATTTTTAGTTTATCTTCGACTGCTATACACATTGTCAAGCCTGTTGGTTTCTGGCTCAATTTCATAATTTAATCAACAAATTTGTGTAAAAAATGGGAATATTCACCAAGAACTGACAAAAAGTCAAATATTTACTGTGAAATGTGAACTGTGGTACCCCATTATGACCCCCCCCCCCACACACACACACACTATTCCGTTGTGATCAAACAGTGCTCGACAATTTTTCCCTTTATTAAATCTAACCAGCTCTTCTAACTTACTCGTAGTCTGTCTCCTCAGCAAGATCTTGTATGGGAGTGAAGTTGATGTGCCGTTTTCGCATGCCAAGCAGGACTGCACTATCTCTCTGGTTCGTGTACACAATGCCTGCAAGACAACTTGTCTCTCAATCAACACTGAACACACATGGAAGTAATGGTCAATTAATCACTCCTCTGTATTTCTTATGTAGTAACTGCTTGTGAATTTACATTTTACAAAATGGTCTACATGGGTTTATAACAATAAGTGATATCGGAAAGTCCAGCTGTGTTATTTAGGTCATAGAAAATAGTGTATTAAATGGCCGAGGCACGCTTAGAAAAGTACATGATTAATGTAAACACTCGTGCGTTTCTAGTTTTTGCATTAACACAAACATTGCAAAATATCCCAAATGACCACAATCATATTCGTAAATGTTTCTGTAAATAGAAACGCACCTGTGAATTGAAGTACGATATGTTAGTGAAGAGAATTATAGATCAAAAGCTAGACTATAGTACTATCGTAACCATGTTATATATAGGCAACTTATACCCCCTCTTATCTGATCTCAATATGGCGGCGGGGACGTTCCGATATGGCTTATACTAGCACTAGGCACATGACGAATTACACAGTAACTATATGATGCCATTTTTAATTCGGATGATAGGAGATAACAAGTGCAGAAAGGTTCGTGATTCAGATCAAAAGAAATACAGGGTAATTCTCACCGTCGGCCGTAGTGTTTGCCTTGACCTTTGCATTCATCCAGTCAAGAGCACGGCTAGCCAGTTTTGTACCCATGTTGCGGTCAAAGGGACTAGGGGATCCTCCCTGCAATGAGGCAGACACTATAGCAGTAACTTCACTATGTCATGCACTTGTCATCATGCACAAAATCATATATACTGTCAGTGTTGTGTTAGACATTGCATCTACAGATGGATTAAAACGAGATCATACTGTTAACACAGTGTGCAATGTATATCTGAGAAAACGTCCACTACACTGCCAACTGTGTGCAAATGGAAATAAAATATGAAGGCTTGGTGAAACTGACCAATATATTATTGCTGCGGGTAACTTCAAAGTCAGTGCCCCATTACTTGACAGAAATTCTATACACATGCACACATAGACCCACACATAACCACGTACGTGATCACATGTGCACACACCCACACGTACAATTTTAATGAAAGTGTCAATGACACTGTAGCTCACCACAAAAAGGACACAAATGAGTGAGTAAGAAGAAGTCAGTTTTAATTGAGCAACCATCGACGTACATTATAGAACCGATTGCCATCTGTTTATCGCAATAATAATTTATAAACCAAAATGAATCACAATTTGTGACCATTGATGGCGCTACACCTGCTTTGTAGCGATGGCGTTCGAAATAAATAGGCTATGCTGCGTTCCGACATGTTTTGTAAATCTTTACTCTAATATAGACGTTTTATCGGCAGGGTGGAGAGGAAATACCAATTTTGCATTAAAGATATTGTCAATGAAATCTTGTAAAACGAACCAGACGAGTGTGAAACCACAGACGGTTTGTGTTTATATAATATGCTAAATAATTGCCAAACCCTACCTAATTTGCATATTTTTTTTTTAAATATCAAAACCCCTAGCCTTTATTCATTCACCTACCAAAAATGAGCAAAATCCGCTGAACCTGAACTGACTAATGGCAATTTCCATTTTTTCCAAAAAATCGCCGTGGCTCGACAGTACGACGACTGACTGGCTCCAAAATAGGACGTTCCATATGGGAGCATAGCAGTAACAACTATACCCAATTTCAAACATGTGGGTCAAACGGTTCCTGAGTTATCGTTGACCGAAACCAAATGTTGACGGACGGACGGACGGACGGACGGACGTACGACAGCTGACGACCCATGGCAATAGCTCAGCTTGACGATGTCAAGGTGAGCTAAAAATATGTGAGTGCACGCATGCATGTGCATGTGGCTGTATATATATATATAATGTAAGATGAATTAACCAACATACTTGCTGCATGTGGCCTAAAATATTCATCCTTGCTGTGAATATACCCTTGCCTTCTTCACAGTACAGTCGGTGGATGAAATCGGTCGTGTAGTTAGAGTTGGCATTCTCATTCCTGACTCAACAAAAGCCATATCATTAGTACTACAACTGAAACCAATACCATACAGTGTAGGGCTACGCATATGGCCTGCTTATATGACCCTGTCATAGTCTCTCTTTAATGTGATAGTGTAGCCTCTATGTGCGGCTACTTAGGTGTGGTGTTTTATCGGACTGTGAATATGAGCTGGGGTATTATTTACTACTTGTTTGGTTAAGGTTAAAAAATATGCATAAATGATATCTAGCTTATATAGTAAACAAATATTAAAACTGAAATGTAAATTAAAGGCACGGAGAAACTAGATTTGTCTATGTACGTATATTGTTAAACTAGATCGTAATGGCTTGGTGCATCCCAGCTTGCCGTTTGCGCAAATAGTATAACTATATTCCTTCTTACAACATAAAATAAACACAACATGGGCTCAGAAAGTGCTGCACTTACACAATTACCATGTTTCTGCAATCTCTACTATGCTTATGAGATACATAATTCCAATAATGTTTTCTTTAGTTTCAATAAAATAAGGCGCTGTTATTTTTAGGTAATATATTGATTTGATAGTAATAAATTGTCATAAACACATTGATTACGGAAATGTGGTGATGATAAAGAGGCCTGTACAGTATTAATCACAACAGAGAAAGCGATTTGCATAATATCACAGGGAGGGGAAAAGGCTCGTTAACAAGGGAGCACAGTGGAACGTAGAAAGGTAGTAAGAAAGATTTGGAGATGGTGGTTAGTAGAGAAAATCCTTGTATTATGTGAGGTGTCACGAAGTGACAGTTGGTAGTAGTATAGTATAGGAAGGAAGGTATATAGAAGGTAAAGCAGGATAGCCAGTGAACATGTTAACAGATACAGGCAGGTGCAACTAAGAGAGCAAGAGCGAGGGAGAGAAAGAGAGAGAGCAAGAGCTGACGAGATGAGAGCAAGCTTCCAGAGGAAATAGGAATATTTATAATTCCAATTTAAATAGGAATATCGTTTTTATTATGCTGCTCTCCGGCAAACTAGAGGTTGATTGTTACGTAGTGTTGTCAGAAACAATTCACCACCAATTTAACTTATACAAGAGGCAGTCCACGTGAGATTGGTTACGTGTAATATCTCATTCGTGAAAACCGTCCATTGTAGGTAATTATAGTAACGTATTTTTATTGGATAAATCTGACGCGTCTCATCATTTGATGGTAAACGGCTTCGTGTCAAGACGTAAACAAGATTGGTTTTCCAGAAATCAACTCACACCATCGTGATGCTGGAAAATGTTGTTAGCATAGATACAGCACAAAGCATAAAAGTAGACGGTGCTATTTAACCACACTGGTCTGTGCAACATGCTATACTGCCCTAACGTCACCAACGAGTTAAAACCTCTGCATACAACATGTTCACATGCTTTCAGCATGTAAGTGTAGCACTACAGGTATTGTCATACACCACAGAAGCTAACTTACTTCGCTCCCATGTCACATATAGTGCTTGAAATACCAATAAAAGTAATCTTGGAGAAAGCAGGCAGTAAGTTTAGTATGTAAGATTCCTGTTCAAGTTTCCAACAATTATTGGCATATTTTGGTGTTGAATGTAAAAGGGCTGACTACACTTTCGTCTGTGATTCCAGTATGCAACAATAATATATAGACCCATGAAATGTTTGATTAGAGGAACATTTACATATATATATTATGGAAAAATATAACATGGTCAATAGAATATAATTTTATAATTATATTTGAAAAATGTACGTATGTAGTTTACTTGAAAATTTATAATAAAACCATTTTGATAAAGAAATAGACAAAACGGTATAATTATGAATTATTGTTAATTATTTCTTGTGATATTTGTTTTTATAATTGTTTTTTGACTTCCAAATTGTAGATATATGTGGGTTACCTACAACTTGGACCATCCCAAAACGGTAGTCTCAACTGATAACGTTTTACGTATTGCAAACACTGCTCGCGTGCTTTATTGGATTAAAGTACACGCAAACAATATTGTTGTTGTTTCGACTCTACACAGACTGTTGAAAATGCCATCTAAAAATGCTAGTCTGTATGGTCAAATTCAGTGAAACAATGGTGCCTGATTGCAACGGGTGAGTAGATTTCATATGACCATGAAAAAAGCTTCTGTTTACCTTATTACATAAGTTTTCATTTCCTGCACTGCTGGCTTTCAATTTAACTTTAAATTTTACATAAGACCATTTGAATTACATTATTATGTACAGCTTAATTATTTATTGTCACATTTAAGGGTTAAGACATCAAATTAAGCTTACTTTCCTTCTAAACGGTTAAAAGAGCACAAAGGCTTTCTAGTCTGATGTCTAAGTCTGAGAGCTGACAAGCAGCAAGCCATAATGAAAGTGTCAATGACACTATATAGCTCACCTTGGGTGTGATAGAAGAGGGAGATGATATTTAAAATTTGGCAAGTGTTTCATTTATGACGTACCGAAATGTGATCAAATGGCCTTATTCCCCGTTTTATACTAATAGAAATTTCACTGTTTTGTTTCAGGATTAGTTTTGATGCGAAAATAAACGTTTCAGATCAGAAAGTCTGAAATCTGGACGAGAGATGGCGCTACGCCTAAATGATCGCCATTTTGGTTTTCGATTATCGCACAAATAACAGCAATAAAATATTCCAGTCAAATTACTGTAACGAAGAATCTAAAACACAATATAACATGTAGGTATGATTAGGTTGGTAGGTATAGGTAGGTAGGTAGGTAGAAAAATGTAACAAAATCGAATGAATCTAGATGGCCATTTTCATTTTTGCCAAAAAGGGGGCGTGGCTCAAAAGTAGGTCAACTGGCGTGCCCCAAAATAGGACGTTCACATCTCTCCCATAGGAGTAACAACTGTATGCAATTTGAAACATGTGGGTCAAACGGTTCTCAAGTTATCGTTGACCGTAGCCAAATGTTGACGGATGGACGGACGGACGACGCCCCGTGGCATTAGCTCATCTTGACGATGTCAGCGTTTATTGCATAGGACAAGGAATCACCTCACAATAACTAAAGCGTACATGCACCCACATGAAATTCAAAAAAAATATATGTGGGTAAACAGTTTGTATTTAAACTATTTTAAAACTGGCCATCACAAAAAAGCATTTAAAAAGCATTTAAAATTACAAATGTAATCTGTATTATGTTACCATAGAAGGAACTTACCAAGACTTGAGTTTTTGTCTATTTTTAGGGGTTTAAAATGGATAAACCTCGCAACAAAAAGCCTATATTTGTTTCCTGATTGCATATATATAGGCCTAAGTAATAGAGATAACGATATGATTTAAACAAATTTCACAATTTTGTATTGAATAAACATCGAATAATGAATTATAACTTGTTTTATCATAGAAAGAAACTGTTAATTAATCGAGCCGATCGCTCCACTGTGTCCCGGATGTGTAAACATAACTGTGGTGCTACGTTCGTAAGAGAAAGTAATTTCGTTTAGATTTTGAGAAGAAATGTTATGAAAGTAGCAATACAAATGAGTTGTAGTGAATTTTTGCAAAATATGCAAGCTCACAGTAGATATATATATGCATTTAGCTACGAGGTTTATCAACTTTAATTAGTTTGGGATTCTTGAAGGTGCATCAGATACTGTTAAATTGACAAATTATTTTCAAAATAAGTTCATTTGAACTGAATGGAATTTTCCACCATGTTCAACCCTTTATTACAATGCACGTTATTTAACTACTTCTTAAGCTATCATGAAGATTGACAATGCGCAGCAACAGGACCAAAAGCAAAATGATTTTGAGATCAGCAAATACAAAAAGTAGCACACCTGAGAATAAGTCCTCTTTGTATCCCCTGATCCATCTTATGGGCTAAGTGTCTGACATCATTCTGAAATATATAAATAGTGCTGTCTAGAATGTCGCTCTAAGAATCAAGTTACGTGAACCTAGCTCAAAACCTTTAATATACATTTCCTTATTCCGAGCATGTAAAATTTTTCAAACTGACAACATAACACCGCTGTGAATATGTAACGTGTGTAATACTGGACATTTGTTAATTAATTCTCTTAATGAACACACCCTCAGATCTTCAATGGTGAACTTCTCCTCGTAAATATAAGCAGCATCAGCACCACCTGCCAGACCAGCCATGGTGGCTAGGTAACCACAGTAACCACCCATTGTCTCAATAACAAACACCCTCTTGCGTGTTCCCATGGCAGACTGTTTTATTCTGTCACAGATCTAAAACAATAATTTTAAAGTGTGAAAACGTTTTTCCATAGGATTACTCTGGTATATTAAATCGTACGCAGACGAAAGCCCATAAACCTCAACTGTGCAACCCCAGAGTCTGCATAGAGATGTCCTAAAAATATGTAAATCACATTCAGAAAAACACGATTTTTTACTAATGTATACTTTTACTTTTTGTCCTATTTTATAGTTCTTTTACAGTCT
The DNA here is from genome assembly GCF_000485595.1 of Priapulus caudatus. NCBI lineage: Eukaryota > Metazoa > Priapulida > Priapulimorpha > Priapulimorphida > Priapulidae > Priapulus > Priapulus caudatus. The sequence goes on along the minus strand of NW_014577116.1, from coordinate 623,609 downwards.
AAACAGGGCCACATGCAGTCTCAATCAAGGTACAGCTACACACAAGCATCTAAACTCGTCGAGTCAATTAATTCAACAGTTAATTTATTATTTATAACACCATCACATTATTTATAAAAAAGACAATTAATGTCACCGCGAGCGATGACATTTCACTGTCATCATTTTACCTCTGCGATCTCGTTTAAAGCGGTGTCTGCACCGAGAGAGAACTCGGTGCCTGGCACATTGTTGCTGATCGTAGCCGGAATCATCACCATCGGGATGCACAACTCCGGATACTTGTCTCTTGCATCAGCTATCTCCTGCAGCGACCTATAGGCCTGTGAACGATAGCAAGTTACTTACATAATCTCAATATTAGATCAGAACATGAAATTCAGATTTTGTTGCACCCGCGCAGAGGGCTGGTAACAGGTGTTTTTTTACCAGCCCTCACCATAATTTACCAGCCCTCAGAATTTTATATTTCAAAAACAAAGATAAGACTGTTTCACTGACCCTTGGTTGTCAGAAAATTGTTGTAGTGTGCGGCATCGCATAGTAGCTGTTGAACAGACTATAATGCAGATCGTGAATTATGTCCAAAGTGTTTGTGTCAATGTCATGTTTCACGCTTGCATTATTGATTTCAAATATGTAAAATGTTGATAAATTATAGCGTGATATCCTTCAGGTAAAACAGTAATGTAGGCTATATTTGCTTATTAATGCTATAAATAATGAAAGGGTTAGGGTTAGGGTTAGGGTTAGGGTCAATGACACAAGTTTTGATGCGAAAATAAATGTTTCAGATCTGAAAGTCTGAAATCTTGACGAGAGATGGCGCTACGCCTAAATGATCGACATTTTGGTTTTCGAATATCGCGCAAATAAAAACAATAAAATATTCCAGTCAAATTAGTGTAACAAAGAATCTAAAACACAATATTACACGTATATAGGTATGATTGTAGTTGTTGACCAGTTAGACAAAATAAACGTAATAGGACGTTGTCATCTCTCCCATAGGAGTAACAACTGTTTTGGGGCTAGCCTTACACATTCACATACCAAAATTTAACAAAATCGAATAAATTTAGATGGCCATTTCCATTTTTGCCAAAAAGTGGACGTGGCTCGAAAGTAGGTCGACTGGCGTGCTCCAAAATAGGACGTTCAAACCTCTCCCATAGGAGTAACAACTGCATGCAATTTGAAACATGTGGGTCAAATGGTTCTTAAGTTATCGTTGACTGTAGGCAGACACTGAAATGCATAGTGAAATTGCCAAAATCTACCTAATTTGCATAATTAAAAAAATAATTAAAACCTGTATGATATGTTTTGACGCCAGTCCTCATTCATTCACATACCAGAAATGAGCAAAACCTATTGAACCTGAACTGACTTGTGGCCATTTCCATTTTTGCCAAAAAGTGGACGTGGCTCGAATGTAGGCCAACTGGCGTGCTCCAAAATAGAACGTTCAAACCTCTCCCATAGGAGTAACAACTATATGCAATTTGAAACATGTGGGTCAAATGGTTCTTGAGTTATCAGTGACCGTAGCCAAATGCTGACGGACGGACGGACGGACGGACATACGACGGACGATTGACACCCCATGGCAATAGCTCATCTTGACGATGTCAAGGCGAGCTAAAAATGTAGATACTCGCTAACACGGCTGAAACCACCGGCTCGGAGGGCTTTTGCATAATTAAAAAAAAAATCAAAACCTGTATGATATGTTTTGGGGCCAGTCCTCATTCATTCACATACCAGAAATGAGCAAAACCCATTGAACCTGAACTGACTTGTGGCCATTTCCATTTTTGCCAAAAAGTGGACATGGCTCGAATGTAGGCCAACTGGCGTGCTCCAAAATAGGACGTTCAAACCTCTCCCATAGGAGTAACAACTATATGCAATTTGAAACATGTAAGTCAAATGGTTCTTGAGTTATCATTGACCGTAGCCAAATGTTGACGGACGGACGGACGAACGCACGGACGGACATACGACGGACGACACCCCATGGCAATAGCTCATCTTGACGATGTCAAGGCGAGCTAAAAATGTAGATACTCGCTAACACGGCTGAAACCACCGGCTCGGAGGGCCGGTGTTTTGTCAGTGCATGTTACAGGCCCTAAAAATTATTTGCCGGCATATGCCGGTGGGCCGGTGCTAATTTCGCGCCATGTTATAGGTACTTAATTCCACATTTTATCCTAGTGTCTTCAGGTCATGACAGGAACTACTGTTGCGGGCCAACAACTCTTGTGAGCCTAAACCTTATGTAAATAATCGTGGTTTTGCTCACCACCGTACAGTTATAACTAGGGGGGCAAGTTGTCGAGGACTCATCAAAACCTGGGTGGTTCACGTGTGCTAACAAAAATCTGATTGTCCCTTGATGTTATACAACTCTTGTTGAAATGACTAATACCAGTAAAAATGGCCACACTGAAATATTGTGTGAATAATGAATATGCCACCAGGATGGCTTTTGTGACTTGCTAGTAGGCCTACCTCAAATCCTCCAATAAGTAGCAAGCCATCCAGCTTCTGCTCCTTGAAACGCTTTGCAATTTGGGGTATGTAGTTGCTGGCAAGAGTCCTGCAGGAAATGTTTCATGAATATTACGTGATATACGAAATAACATTTTTAATATGACAGACTTTAAGATTTGGAGAAAGAAGTCGAAAATTTTAACGATTTATGTGTTTAACAATATGAAAACGTTTTCCAAATTAAAATCGTTATATAAAGAGGATATTGATACAAATATTTTTTTACCAAAAAAACCTGTGCAGCATCACCATCCACTATGACTAATGAAGCTATTAATCAAATTCTGTTAATCTTAAATTCAAATAATAAATATTGTTTCTGTATATTACCGCTTAGTTCCTATGTATGTACCACCTGCTCCAGCCCAACCATGCAACTCTCCCCATGTTATTGGTTTAATCTGAAATACACAACATTGTACAAAGCAACATATTAGATAAATAGGTATTTTATCATTATATGCTGACATCTGAACAAATCTTCACATATACGATTAAAAACTCAGGTGGTAAGGCTTCGTCTGCCTTTGCATAAAAATTAACAGCTGAGCCATTCTCATAAGCTAGGAGCAACAGTAGTGACATGTTCTTGAAAGTTAAACTTCTGTTTTGTAATGTCAGGAATGTATTGGTTAAGATTCTATATAGCACATCTAGTATGGGGCAATATCTAATGCATAGCACATGGGAATTATAAAGCGCCACAAGAAATCTTTCAGTCACAAAGCTCCAAGAGAAATCTTTCACAATCAGAAAACTAAGAAATAATCTGAGACATGTGGCATGCTTATATGTCAGCCGCTAATTCCTTGTGTCACAGTGACGCACCGTTCCCTGAGCGATGCCCTCCACTCCATCGTGCAGACCGATGACGGTGTGGCCCTCAAACATCGCCAGTCTGGCAAAGGAGCGGATGGCTGGGTTCATGCCACACGCGGGCGCACCGATGCACAGCACTCCCAGCCTATGAGACACCTGTCAGATAACAAACGTGGTCAAAAACGAACGGCGTTCAATCGGGTGACAAACAAAAACAAATAGAAGCGATGAAGCTGGGGTAAAGTGTGATCACTGAAACATATTACCAGCAGTGAATCTGTTTTTATTCACTCCTGATATTATAATATATTATCAAGAGCATATATTATACAGCTACACAGCAAATCTCAGTGTTATGCATTGAAACATGTTATACAACTTTGTTAAATACGAGACATAAAAAGGCATATTATAGTAGAGAAAGTATAATCCCTTACACACATGACAATGTGTTTCAAATAACGTATATTACATAATGTAGACTACAACTGCACTCTCATTTAATAAGCAATCACAAATTCAATTGAACCAAGAATGTTATCCATATCGTCCAAGTTTTGTATGGCTTTCAGCATTGGTGTAAGCATTTTGTCTTCAACTTCTCTGTAGTAACAATTCTTCCGAAAATAATTCCCTAACAGCTTGATAGCTAAAATATTTTGGCTAAAAAATATTATATTGTATAAATAGCTATAGAAAAAACGTTAGAGCAGTGCCTTTTTTGTCCATATTAGTATGTAACAGTGTCTAAGGGAATATTCATTAAAAGGTTAGCTTCGAATCCACCCAAGTCACATTAAAGGTAACAAAAAGTACAGCAATATGTCACCCAGTAGCACACGTGCTAGCACAATGTGCACAAGCAAAATTCTTTGGTTAAATTGAAATACTGTGTTTAAAGATCCCACTTGTAAGTCTTGATGCAATATTAAAACACAAAACGCTCTCAATTAGCCAGAAATTAGAAATGAAATAAAACATTTATAGAACCTGGTCATCGCAGTTATATAATTGGACAAGTGATAACAGTAGGTTTATGCAAGTGGCAGCACAAAAACATCATAGCAATATTATTGCAAATGGCATGAATACTGTATGTAACATGTTTTGACATTTTTCAAAATGAAATTATAGCTTGTTAATTAAATCTTAATTGTTATGAGAGAAAAGCACTGTCAAAGAAAATTATGATTGCTCGATGTTCAAGGTCGCCAAAATGTTAATGCAAAAAAGATAATAAGTAGGAATTGTTATGAAAAGAGCAACGCAATTAGTTTTCAAGATAAACGTGCTCACAGCAGGTTTATCTCAACGTTTTGTTGCAGGTGGTGCAATTTTAGAGCAACTGAGCATATATAGTGGTAACTGAGGCATTCTGACTTCGCAAACACAGTATTTGTCTTTTAAATATATCTGCACAGGCTGTGAAACGAACAAACTACCAACAGCACACTAAAATGTGACTGAAACAAGGTACTCGGCAATTTGCAAAATAATAAGAGCTATAATTCCCATACAGGAGATACAAAAACAGTGAGACAATAATAAACCAACCCAAGTAAATGCATAAACTAATATGAGCATACTGCAAGAAGTGATGGGGCAGTGAGTGGGGCAGTGCTTTCCATAATACTGCATTAGCATATTACAACATATTGTGAAAATATATAGATTTATAGATTAAACCTGAGAAAAATCAATAAGGTCTAGGCCGTTAGTTATCATGTCAAGCTCACAGTGTGAGTATTTGTACATTTTTGTCAGACATGTTTCCTGTATCAGTAATCTATCTACAGTGCAGATCAACCATAATATTTTCACCGAGGCAAATTCAGATATGCATTAAAATGAATGCAAAAAATCAATGCAATTTATTTGTATCAGCATTGTTTAATCTCATAAAAGTTGTCATTGGTTTTGAGTAAATCAATCAAATTTCAGTGTAAAAGATAACTGCAAGCTTGAATGAAATACTGTCTAGATAGGTCCACTGGACACTGTCCTGAAAAATAACTGAAATTTATTCTTAGATCCATTAATATTTGCCATTTTAAACATTTTATACTCCACGTTCGAATTTAGCATGTGTTATCCCTAATATGAACAGAGTAGATTTATTCCTTTTCAATACAATGGTAAAAACAGACAACAGATGATGCCAGCACAAATGCATATTGAAGGTAAAAATACTAGTGTTCACCCAACCTTTCCTTAATGCTCCAGAACAAATTTGCCTATAAATGTGGAAAGCAACGACTGATCTGAGATATAAGTGGTTCAAAAAATTGTCTGGTTGCTGTAAGATTTGAGTGCTTTAAGATTTCAAAGGGTTGGTAGGTAAGTAATATGTTATCTTCCGAATAATTTCTGTTTAATAGACAGAAGAACATGAGAAAAGTGTCATTCTTAAAGTATGTGAAGCATACTTAAAAACAAGTAAAATATTGATTTTTAATTGCCATGATATTGTTCAGCACAATGAAATAAACAAAATTTCATTCTCTAACATATTCACTGAGTGGTTGGTTATAGGTTACAGCGAGCAGACAATGTTTTGGACCCAGTCTAGTGCTGTACAATATACACAGATACATGACATTGCACGGCCACAGAGCAGCCATGAAGAAAGCAGGTCCAGATGCCAGCAGCTATATCATGCAAAAGTACACACACGCACACACAATAACTCACGCACGTAAGCCCCTGAAAGGCGAAATGTATTATGAGTAGCAGCAATGCGTAAAGAACCTTCTGAAAAGTGGTGTGACAAGGATGAATGATGACAGGAGTGAAGGATCACACAGAGTCTACAGGGTTAGATACATCATAAGGAGAAGGATGAAAGGCTACCATCACCATACCTTCCCATCTACTGGCTGCAAGGTCCGCGAGGCATCACATTATGGAAGAAAAAGAGCATGTTGAATTCGTATATATTCACAAAGCACACTTCTTAGTGACATACAAATCAGATCCTGTCTGAATTGTGAGATATATTATGTGTTATATCCGGTATACTATATACAGGATGCGAAATAACCCTCAATCATGTGGTAGTCAAACAGACTAGTAGATATAAATACCTAGTATAGTCTTTAGCAACCTTACAATTAAAAATATTTATAGCTAGCACATACTGTTAAATTTGCATAATCCTTGATAGCTCCACACTATGAGGCATACACTAACATTTTAAGTGAGAACTCTCTAGAGCACAACGCACACACCCGAGCGAAACACGAAATTTTGTTTTCCAGCGTTTCGCGTTCTGCTGAGCGAGCAAGCGCACACAGCTGAGCAAAACATACAGAAACACTGCGCACAGCGCCGCTGTCACATGACATCCAAAATAGCCATCCAATGGACATCCAATTTTGTGTTTCATGTGATATTTTTAAGGATATTGATTGGAGACCTTCTGTGGCGTTTCGCTGTGTAGCAGAACAATTGACGCACACACCCGAGCAAAACATACGCTCAGGCGAAACACGCTCCGCAAATCAAACATTGCTTGTTCAGCGAAACACGCTCAGCTGAGCAATGTTTCTTGTTTCGGGAATCCGCACACAGCCACGAACATCGAGCGAAACATGTTTTGCTCCACGTTCCGGTGTTTTGCTCGGGTGTGTGCGTTGGGCTTAACTGGTCAACACCCAAAATCATAGTTGGATAGGTTCTGGTGCAGAAACCATCTTTTTAATACAAACAACTTTTGTAAGATCACACTTCTGTAATAAAAGCCACCAGCTTTTTAATAAAATTAGTTTTTGCTACAAAAATGGTTGAGCAGTATTACAAAAGTACTGACATGATCTTATTACAAAAGTGTTGAATTCATACAATAGCTGTGGTTTTTTATTTCAAAAGGGTTTCTCCAGAAGCTATTAATTTGTTTTTACTAAAAGTGGTGAGTTATCACAAGGCTGGTGCTACATATGGTTTATTAAATGTGAACTGACAGTAATCAACTGGGCTAGTTGCTGTTGACATCTACTTATCAGTGAACAAATATAATAGTTTTAAACTGCAGGACTACCCTGAATTTCGCACCCTGTAATTATACCAGTAATTATTATAAGCAATTAGCACTGTTAGCATACAGGCTCAACATGCTTATCCACCAACTCTGCAAAATAGAGCCAGATGATTAAAATACATTAATTGGCAATCTGAAATCAAAATTACCTGATCATTATTAAAAATTATACTATCAGGCAACAAAAATGTTTAATGCTAGTGATGCTAGCATATAAGCTATGTAGCTAGTGTGTATATATTAGTGTTGTCAATCGGTTGTAATTTCGTAATCGATCATCGGTTGGACCCAAGTAACCGATGATCGGTTACAATCGGTTACTCGGGGTGTTAAATTCCTGCGTGTGCGTAACGTCGCGTGCATGTACGTGTGTGCATGTATGTGCTTGTTTAGCCCTGTTTACTGTTTGTTTTGCACTGTTTACTACTATGTGTATAATACATGTATGTTAATAAAGGATAACTTGTATAGTAGCGATGATATCTCTGATTCTCATCACTTTTCCAAATTTTCTTATCAAGTTTTTTTTTTTTTTGATGAAATCGATTATGGATTTTGATAACCAAGCACTTGGTTTGAGCCACTGTTCAACCGATGATCGAGTATAATCGATGATCGTGACATCACTAAGCGCTTGGTTCGAGCCACTGTTCAACCGATGATCGAGTATAATCGATGATCGTGACATCACTAGTATATATATACGTACCTTACACATCTCTTTATTCTCGATCAAGTATTGTGGTGGGTGAATTTTGCTCAATTTTCGGTAGGCTGCCAGGTTGTTCATAAAGCTCCTAGATTAAAAAACCCGCAGAAATATAACTCTTACACTGCACTTCTAAAAGAACACATATTGTTTAATTGCACGTATAAACATTAAGCATTTCCAATTATTTGCATAATTTACAGAACATGCACAATTGCAGTCAATGCAAGTCTCATGACACCTTATTAAATCATCGCCTACACCTTTCACAGGCCTGCTATATTAGTTCCACTAGAAAACCATACTGTACAGTATGATTTACTAAGTCTATAATTGTGTTTATTGTGATTTAAAGTTTGATATGGTATAAAGTTTTAGTCGATAAAATACGGTTATCACTGCCAAGAAACATTGTTTACCACCGTGACGAATTCAATCCCTATAGTATGAATGACTCAAGTATATATGGTAGATCTTCCACTTACTTTCCACGAAGTCGTTGTGCAAGTTCAAAGTTCAGCTCATCCATGGCTTTCTGCACAGCTTTGGTCTAAAAAATTATACAAGTATATATTATATACGTACAAATACTATTAATAAAAAACAACTACCACCCTTTTGCCCAATTTTCACCCACGTCATAACAATTTCAAGAAATACCACTCATTAACATTACATTTGAAGCCATATTTATACAACCAAATTAAAATGATGTCAAATATTATTTATTTATATTATTTCAGTTTCAATTACAAAATATCTCAAACACACAAGTTTTTGCCAAGTCCTCCATTATACCCCCGTCACACCAGGCCCCGATCCCACTACGCTCGTACTACGCTCTAAGAGCGTGGTGGAAACGCGTAGAACGCAGTATGAACGTCTATGGACGTACTGCGATCGT